>NC_056745.1:1524654873-1524847373 GCF_019279795.1 Protopterus annectens | reverse complement strand
TGAAAAGTGTGCCTGATGGTGATGCTAATTCCTGTTTTAACCCATGTAGAACACAGCCCGGGATGTTGTCTGGTCCTACAGAGGCTGCGTTTTTGGTCTTAGAGAGGAGGCTTAAGACCTGCTTCTCGGAGATACTAGGTGGGGGACAGGTGTCAGGGATGCTTTAGAGTATATGTGGCAGGGACAGGGGAGTGAAGTTTTCACTGAACCTGTCAGCCAGCAGGTTTGCTGTATCCACAGATTCTGTATATATAGTACCATTAACTACTAGTTCATTGCAAATCTGGCCCTTATCTTTGAGGTTATGGATGTAACTAAAGAATGCCTTGTGGTTATCCGTAGTTAGGGAAGCTAATTTGGATTTGTAGTTAGCTTTGAAGGACTTCACTGGGGGTCTTATTTGCTTGTTTAAGTTGAGGAGGGAGTGTTTCCAGTTTTGAGACCATTCCTTCCTACTCTTAGACAGCAATATAGCCTATTAATGGCACTTCTCCACCAACCAGGTTTGTTTTTCCTTGAGGATCTTGCTTTGGATCTATCAGGTATGGCAGAGTCAATAGTATTGTACAGATGCTCGTATAAAGCATTGGTGTATAACTCAACATAGGTGTCTATTCCATCAGTGGGGGGAGAGGCTATGAAGCTATTTATACTGTCATGTAAGAGGATATAATTGGCCTTAGAGAAGTTTTTTAGTCTAGTTGTTGCTAAAGGGTGTCTTGTGTTATAGTTACTTCTAGTGAGACTGATTTGTGGTCAGATCTCACCAGGGATGACACCACACTGGGGGTGATGCAGCGGTCCCCCATGTTGGTGAGCATCAGATCCAGGATATTTCAGCCCCTTGTGGGTGTGTCAACTAGCTGGTTCAGGGCACTTTTGTTAATGAAGTCCAGGAACCTTTGGGCAAGTGAGCTACAATATGTATAATTTAAACAGTCAATGGATGGGTAATTAAAGTCGCCCAAAACCAGGGTGTTTGGTTGTATCTTGATTGATTTAAGTAGATTCTAGTACGCTGAGTGGATGTCCTGACTCATGGAGGGGGGTCCTATAGCTGGCAAAGACCTGAAGAGGGGTTCTACCTACACTCAATTGCACCTGGATTAATTCAAGGGCATTGTGCTGTTTAACCAATACAGAGGTGTATTTATCTTTAATGAATATTGATACACTACGTCCTTTAGTTTTCATGCCTTCAGTTTATGGTATGAATGTGTGGAAGAAAATGTAACATGGTATAGCTGAGGTGCTCTCCACAGCCTTAAACCAGGTCTCAGTGACTGCACAAATGTCAGCATCTTCCAAGGTGAGGACTGCTTCCAGTGAGTGCAGTGTCTGGTTTAGGCTTCTAGCATTTAGCAGTATAACTTTGAGGTTGTTTTTAGAGGGTATTTTATGTCAGGAATTTTGTTCTTGTGGCATTGCCTAAAAAAGGCACTGTAGGGGTGGCAGGAGCCTTATCAAGTAACCAAAATCCCAGGGGTGACAGATGAAGACCATCTCTAGCAAAGCATCAATGTCTGTCGACCATGTCATCCCAGGCTGACAGATACTGGATCCCCTTTGAATGACACCAGAAACTAAGCCAGTTGTTGAAGTCAGTCATTTTTTATTTGTATTGTGGTATCATCCTAGGTGAAGGTAAAATGCTGCTTAAGACTAGGGGCATATCTGCCTGAGACAAATAATCAGAGAGCTCAGACATATCTCTTTTCATATAGTCCAGTGAGGTACATCTCATGTCATTCACACCAACATGGACTATAACAGAGTCACAACAGTGCCTGTTATGGAGAGACTTGGGTGCATGTGTGATGTTGTGGATCCTAGCACCTGACAGACAGTTGACTGTGACTTTTTCCTTATTCACCTTGGTGAGAGGGACTGTGTCTCACGATTGAGTTGCTTATGGCTAAGATGTTTGCTTTTGTTATGCCTTAGGGGCTTGACTGGTGAGATGCTGGTGTGTGATATATTATGTGTACTATGTTCTGCAGGGGATATATTATGTGAATCATGTTTATATTTGGGTGTAGGAAGTCTCTTATGTTTAGGTAAGCTTCTAGTAAGAACCTCCGCATATGAAGGTTTATGTGTTGTTGTTTGGTAGATGCAGGAGCTGAGATGTACATGCTGACAGCCTGCTTAGTATCAGATGAACTGACTGGTGAGTGAGACAGCATGGATTCTAGGTTCTTGATACAGATGCATCTCTCACATAATGAATTTGTGTGGACTAGAAGAAGTGGGTTGTCAGTGTACATGAGACAATTACTACATTGCCTCAGGATGCCCATGTCGACCAAGCTGGCTGAAGAAACTGTGGAAAATTGTGCATCCATAATGCTAGGTAAGTTGATGCAGTCAGAAAAGAGGGAGAGGGCAGGAAGGAGCAGATGAAGTAGAGGGCAGGAGAAGTGGACACAAAATATGAAGGGCTAGTGGGTAGGATCTGTTTTGGTACCTCAGGAGCTTTGCTGAATGTATCACCTATCAGTGAGGTACGGTTATGAGAACTCACCAATGGAGCTCCAGCAGAGTTCTAAGGGAAAATTTGCAGACAGAAGTGTTTGCATCTATAACCACCAATGGTGCCCACTGCTGCTCAGTAGTGTGTGATATGCAAAAAAAATGCAAAGCCGTGCAAAAATGGTGCTTATGTAGCAAACAAGAGCAAGCTGATTTTAACAAATTAACCAAAAAAAAAGCTCAAAACCTTCAGTCAGGTGACTTCTAACTGCACACCCCTGCCCCTAGGGTGCAGGGGAGCCCTCTCCAACAAAAGATGGCCTGGTTTGATGCTCAAGTTATACAAACAGTACTAGATTCAGCAGGTATGAATCTAGTCTATGCTGCACCAAACAAAGTGCAACAATTTCAGAAAAAAAAACAGATCAAATAAGCAGCGATATGATAAAATAAAGTTCAAAAGTGCAATATACAGTGAAAAATTCTACTTAAGTTTTGCAGAGATCTGCAGATGCCTTGGATTGATCAGATAAATACAGCAGAGCAGTAACTGGTCGACAAACTCTGTGGAGCTTTGCTGAAACAAGTGCAAACCTGCTCAAAAGTGGTGTTTATGTAGCAAATGAGAGCAAACTGATTTAAACAAATTAACAAAAAAAGCTCAAAACTGAGCCCTGTTCTAGCAGTCTTCAATCTGAAGAGTTCTAACTGCACACTCCTGCCACTAGGGTGCAGGGGAGCCATCTGCAACAAAAGATGTCTTGGTTTAGTGTTAAAGTTATACAAACAGAACCAGATTCAGCAGGTCTGAGTCTAATCTATTCTGCAGCAAACAACGTGCAACAATTTCAGAAAAAAAAAAAAAAAACTGTTCAATATGTGGAGGTTCTCAACAAAAACATAAAAAAACACACACACCACTCCAAGAATTAAAAAATATTCTTTTACTGGTGTCTCTGGTACCTCGGCTTCATTCCTTGAAGGTGTAAGCAGAGGTACCGGAGACAGCAGTAAAATAATATTTTTCTATTCTTGGACTGGTGTGTGTGTTTTTTTATTTCATGACAGCTCATAGTCTGTATTGGAGATTCTCAACAAAAACATACCTAAACAAAAGAGACCTCTGCGGTAAAAGCACACACGCATTACAACCCACCACACCAAGCACCACACATAGTACACATGCCTGTGTCTCACAGCCTCTAAGGCCCAGCCACAAACCCAACATACTAGTCATAGGAGACTCTATTGTGAGACACACAGATGTGACCCTCACCAGGCTAGACAAGGGGAAAGTCATAGTTCATAGGTTCATAGGTTCATAGCTTCATACTAGGCTAACTGTCCTAGGGCATTTATAAGCCTAGCAGAGTGTGTTTGGCTTTCGCCAACCATTTTCAATGAATTTTGCTATGCCCTTTTTCGAGGTTAGTATACTGTGCCTCTGTCTAACAGTGACACAGAAGTGATACACAGGGTAAACCTACGATCTCCCATCCACTCATCAAGATTCCTCTTGAAGAGAGTAAATGAGGGACTCTGCCTAACCTGGACTGGGATTTTATTCCAGAGTGAAGGGAGCCTCTGGGTTATGAATCTGTCCCTCCAGCATGTCCTATTTATTTCAGTGCTGAGGTTCAAGTCTCTCGAGCGCATAGCTCGATGGGATTTGGATTTTCTGAGGTGCGGCATGTCCATTAATTCCAGGTTGGACATGGCTTTATACGTCAGGCACAGATTGCCTCTAAGCAGGCGGTATGCCACTGAGTAGAGCTGGAGTTTCTTTAACCGGGCAGCATATGGCATCTGTTTGAGCCCTTTGATCCTGTTGGTGAGGTACTTTTGGGGTCTTTCCAGTTGCTGCAGATGTCTGGTAAGGTACATCCCAAAAGGGGCATTGTACTCAATTATGGGCCTAATGAGGGATGAGTAAAGAGGCACGATGACCTCCCCTGATCTAGATGTGAATCCCTTCATGATTAGGTGGGCTATATAAAATGTTTTTCTAACCACTTTGGCCACGTGGTTTTCAAATGAGAGATTGCTATCAACTTGGGTCCCCAGGTCCCTAATTACTTCTTCCATACTTAATGGATTACCACCTATGTGGTAATTTGTGGGCACTTTTTTTTGCCAAAGGGGATGACTATACACTTTTTGACGTTTAGCTTGAGGCCATGGCTCTGGCACCAGTTGTCTGTTTCTATGAGGCCCTTTTGTAGGATGCTTGTGTCAGCTGGAGAGTCGATTATGGCACCTACTTTGCAGTCATCTGCAAACTTGGTCAGCCATAGTCCTTCCGTGTTGGCCTGTACCTCCGAGTAATATATACCGAACAAGAGAGGCCCCAGGACTGAGCCTTGTGGGATGCCACTTGTAACTGGTTTGGAGTCTGACATGGCTCCAGCAATTCTACCCATGTGGGTTCTGTCCTTGAGCCAGTTTGCAACCCATCTAGTGATATAGGGGTTTATATTTAAGCTGGTGAGCTTATCTATAATGCCCGAGTGGGGTATTGTATCGAAGGCTTTTGTGAGGTCCAGGTAGGCTGTGTGGACCACCTTCCCCTCGTCAATGGCCTTGGTGACTGTTTCAAAGAAATCGACCAGGTTTAAGAGGCAGGATCTGCCCTTAACAAAGCCGAACTGGGTAGGATCCAGTGTCTGTAGGTCCCCAATATCTTTATTTATGAGGTCCATGATGATCCTTTCCATAGCTTTGCAGACCAAGCTAGTAAGGCTTATGGGGCAATAGTTTCCAGGATCTGTTGAGGCACCACCTTTGTGGAGAAGGACCACATATCCTGTAGTAAGGCTGAGATTGAACAGTAGTTTTATGTTTGGGTTTAGCTCTTCTTGGAGTTCATGTAGGACGCAGCCTGGGACACCGCCTGGTCCCATTGATGCTGTGTTTTTTGCTTTGGAGAAGGCGGCTCTTACCTGAGCATCTGAGATGTCAGGGGGCAGCACTCTGCTGGGATAGATATTTGCCCTTTTGGTGGGGGGGGGTGAGAAGTTTGCGCTGAACCTGTCAGCTAGGATGTTGGCAATGTCTGTGGGTTCGGTGTATTTTTTGTCATTTTGGACTCATTCTGAGCATATCTGGGAATTCCCACCCAGGTTCCTAACATAACTAAAGAAAGCCTTGTGATTATCCTTAGTGTTCTGTGCAATTTTTCTCTCGAAGCTGGCCTTAGACGATTTTATGAGTGCCCGTAGTTTTTTGCTAATACTGATCAGAGATGCCTTCCCTTTTTGGGATTTTGCTCTATCATGTAGTAGCTTCCTCCTTCTATTGTATAGTTTGTTTATGGCTGGGCTCCACCAGACAGGATGCTTGCCTTTGGAGGATTTGGTCTTGGTTTTATTTGGGATTGCATGATCCATGCATTCCTGAAGGTGTTCATAGAATGCGTTTATAAAGGATTCTGCGGTCTGGGCCGTATTTTCCACAGGCCCGGGGGCTTTGAATGGCAAGAGCCTTTGCCAATATCTGAAAGCCCAGGGGTGACAGGTGCAAGCCGTCCCTAGTGAAGCATCGTGGCTTGTCGAGCATGTCATCCCAGGCTGACAGGCACTGGATCCCCTTTGAATGACACCAATACTTAAGCCAATTGTTGAAATTGACCATCTTGTCTTCATATTGTGGCATCATTCTTGGTGAGGGTAAGATGCTACTCAAGGTCAGGGTCATACCGGCCTGGGCTACATGCTCAGAGAGCTCCTCTATGTCTCTTTTCATGTTGTCCAGAGAGGTGCGTCTCAGGTCATTCACACCAGCATGGACAATGACTGAGTCATATTTGTACTTGCCTTGGAGTGCCCTGAGTGCTTGTGTTATGTGGCGGATCCTAGTGCCCGACAGGCAGCTCACCGTGACCTTCTCCTTGTTCAGCCTGGTGAGCGGGACGTCAGTCTGCCTAACAATAGAGTCACCTATTACAAGTGTATCAGGTGTGTTGTTTAGCCCTAAGGGCTGTGACTGTTCGGCACACTGGTTTTGTGAGCTATGTGTTGCACGTGTTTTGTTTTGGGGTAGTGGTTGCTTGGGTGTCTGCTTTGGAGGTCTCTGCTGCTTAGGCAGATTTTTATTTAGAGCATCCGAGTATGTTTTTGTGTGTTTATGTGTTTGGTTTGCTGTCGTGGTAGGTCTATGTGAGACTGGAATTGTAGTGAGTGTGGTTTCCTTCTCCTCCTGACTGGTTACACCAGTACTGAGTTGAGAGAGCTTAGCCTCCAGTTTGGCTATATGGTTGCATCTCTCACTTGTGTTGGAATTTGTTGGGAGGAGGAGAGTGTTGTCTGTGTACATGGGGCAGTTGTAACATTGCCTCAAGATTCCCAGATTCACCAGCTGGACCGGAGAGGAGATTGACAACTGACCTTTGGACATGATAGAATAGTATTGGGAATTCCTTTATAATTGAAAAAAAGGACCAATGGGGAACAAGGTACTCAAGGGGAGTTTGTGACGGTGTAGTGCTTTTAATTTTTTATTGCTGACTTATATAGGTTCATAGGTTCATACTAGGCTATCTGCCCTAGGGCAATTATAAGCAAGCCTAGCCAGTGTGTGCTTTAAGGCCACCACCATTTTTAAATTAATTTTTTTGCCTTTTTTTTCGAGGTTAGTACTGCGCTGCTGTCTCACAGACAGAAGTGATACCGGGTAAAAACCCACTATCTCCCCACCATCATCAAGATTCTCAAGATTGAGAAGAGGAGGAGGACTGGATGGGACTGGACTTTTTTATAATTTTTTTTTATATTTCAGATTCCCAGAGGATTCACAGATTCCAGAGAGAGGAGAGAGACGAGACTGACCTGAAAGCTGTAAAAAAAAAAAATAAAACCAAAAACAACTACACCCTTCCTGAGTACCTTGTTCCCCATTGGTCCTTTTTTTTATATAATTGCTTTAGTGAGCAAGTCCCAGGCTTTAGAGTAGGAATAGGGTGTTTATTATGAGAACTAGATCAGTTCTAAGGGAAAAAGTGAAGAGCAGACTTTGTGGAGCCGAGAATGGTTTAAACTCAATTAAGCGGAGCTGCCCAATGCTGCGCTATGCGCAAAATCGCGCAAAGCGGGTTTTATACAGGGGGACTTGAAAGAGCTAGAAATTGGCCCAAAATGGCCAATAGACTATCAGATTCTTGTGCTGGGAACACTCCTCCAGGAATAGATAGGCTGCTCTAAGCTCCCCACTGCCACTGGTGAACAAAGAAGCCTCCCTTTATCCAAGAAAGGAAATGGGCAACACAGGAACTTTCCAAAAGTCCAGAATACAGCAAAGCCTGTATTTGGACTACTCTAGGTCAGGAAAGATGGGAAACAAGGATATTTTTTTTTTTTCTTTTTTGCAACAAACAGCAGGAAAATGCAATAAATATGTAACACATGCTAGCACACTTGAGTGTGTAGGCTCAACAGGTAAATGCAACAAACAGGACAAACTTTAAAAGTGCAGGTGCAAAACCAACTTTAAACAGTTTAAAACAGTTCAAGAAGCAGAAATACTTGCAGTTTAGCTAGATCGGTAGTAGCAGGAAAAAAAACACTTTTAACAGGTTGGCAGTCACTCTTTTAGCCTCTCTGCTGCTAGGACCACTCTGCAGGACTACGAGGAGCTTGGCTGAGTAGTAACATGCGCAAAAACTGTGCCAAAGCGGGTTTTATACAGGGGGACTTGAAAGAGCTAGAAATTGGCCCAAAACGGCCAATAGACTACCAGATTCTTGTGCTTGGAACACTCCTCCAGGGATAGATAGGCTGCTCTAAGCTCCCCACTGCCACTGGTGAACAAAGAAGCCTCCCTTTATCCAAGAAAGGAAATGGGCAACACAGGAACTTTCCAAAAGTTCAGAATACAGCAAAGCCTGTATTTGGACTACTCTAGGTCAGGAAAAATGGGAAACAAGGATACTTTTTTTGTAAGTTGTAAGTTGCTTGTCAGCTGTTAGAATCCACTGTATCACTCACGCACTCAAGTCTCTCAACAACAGGTAGTGTTATGAGTCTGTCATAGTCCATGTTGGTGCAAATGACTTGAAATGTACTTCTCTGGACTGTATGAAGAGAGACATGATTGAGCTCACTGAATATGTATCCCAGGCAGGTATGTCCCTAGCCTTAAGCAGCATCCTACCGTCACCCAGAATGATTCCTCAATATAAACAGAAAATGATTGACTTTAACAACTGGCTTAGTTTCTGGTGTCATTCCAAGGGGATCCTGTAGCTGACAGCCTAGGAGGACATGTCTGATAGCCTACCATGCTTTCCCAGAGATGGCCTTCATCTGTCTCCCCTAGGTTTCAGGCTTCTGGCAAAAGCTCTTGCCTCCCCCATAGTGCCTTTTTTAGGCAAAGTCCTGAGGACAAAATTGCCAACGTGAAAAATTCTTCTAAATGAAATTTAAAGGTTATGCTGCTAAAAACTAGGAGTCTTAACATGAAACTGCACTCATTGCAAGCATTCTTCACCCTGGAAATGCTGACATTTGTGCAGTCATTGAAACCTGGTTCAAAGCTGCACAGAGCACCCCAGCCTTACCAGGTTACTTGTCCTACCATAATTTCAGAACCCAAACAGATGGCTACAAAGCCAAAGGAGGTGGAGTTTTAATATTTATCAAAGACTTACACACCTCCAGGCTGGTCAAACAGTATGACACACAGGAGACACTCCATGTGCAGTTAACTGTTGACAAAGCACCTATTCAAATCATAGCTAGCTAGAGACCCCCAACCATGACTCAGGAGACCCACTCCACCTATCTGGACTTACTTGAATCCATCAAGATTCAACCCTCTACCCTGATCCTGGGCGACTTTAACTCCCAACCACAGAGTGGAAGACCTATTCTAGCTCAACCATGAACATCCAGAGATTTCTCAACTTCATCAATGCCAATGCATTGGATCCGCTTGTCGACACCCCCACAAGAGGTGAAAATATACTGGACCTCATACTAACCGACATGAGTAGCCAATGTAGCACCCCATACAGTGCCATCCTCCTTTGTAAGATCTGACCATAAAGCAATCAGTTTTGAATTCACCATCTCCCCTGCCCCCCCCCCTTGCCAGGGTTGAACAAAAAAACTTTTCCAAAGCTGACTACAGCCTCCTGAGAAGAGGTATAAGCAGCTTCACAGCCACCATCCCTTCAGTTGGAACAAGCACTAATGTCCAAGGCTACACCAAAAAATTATATGAGCACCTATATAGCTGAATATTCTTAGCAATACCTGACAGGACCGAATTATCTTCCTCAAGGAAGAGTAAACCTGTCTGGTGGACAGCAGCAATAAACAGACTCTATAATAAAAGGGAAAAAAATTGCTATCCAGGATCAAGAAGGAGCAGGTGCCAAGTTGAAAGCAATCTCTCCTTTCTCTGAACAAGCAAATAAGGTCACTGGCGAAAACCTCTAAGCCTAACTTTGAGTCCATATTGCCCACATCCACTAAAAACAATCACAATGCCTTCTTTGCATATATCTGCAATCTCAAAAGTAACTCTCAAATCTGCTCTGAATTAGTGGTCAAGAATACGACATACACAAATGCCATAGATATAGCCAACCTGCTGGCAGACAAGTTCAGTGAAAACTTCATGTCCCTGTCCTTCCATCAGTCAAACAGGGCATCCCCAGCACCTGCCTCCCTCCCCTCATCACCAGGGAGCAGGTTATTAATGCCCTCTCAAAGGCAAAAAGTACAGCCTCCATGGGACCCAACAACATCCCTGGCTGTGTCCTACATGAACTCAGGCAAGAGCTCTCAGCACTACCAGGCACCCCATTCAACCAAAGCCTGTGCACCGGCTTCATCCCAGCAGAATGGAGGACAGCCACTGTCATACCTCAACACAAAGTTGGAGCATCCACCAACCCAGACAATTATAGGTCCATCAGCCTAACTAGACTAATCTGCAAGGCCATGGAAGGCATTATCATGGACCTTATAAACATGGACATTGGCAACTTTCAAAGACTTGATCCCACACAGTTTGGTTTTGTCAAAGGGAGATCATGCCTGTTAAACTTGGTCACCTTATTTGAAACAGTCACCAAAGCCATGGATGAGGGAAGGCAGTGCACACCACCTACCTTAATCTAGCCAAAGCCTCAACACTATTCCCCACACAGGCATAATAGATAAACTCTCCCAGCGAGGCATCAACCTGTATGTTACCAGATGGGTAGCTAACTGGCTTACTGATAGAACCCACTCAGTCAGAAGAGGTGAAGCAACCTTTAGTAGCAGACCTGTAACAAGCAGTGTACCCCAAGGATCGGTCTTGGAGCCTCTATTGTTTGGGATATACTTTTCTGAGGTGCAAGCCAAAAGCAGTGGACTGTGGCTGACCAAGTTTGCAGATGACTGCAAGCTGGGCACTTTCAGAAATGACCCTAGTGATGTGAACATCCTCAAAGAGGGCATTACCCAAACTAATGACTGGTGCCATAAGCATGGCCTCAAACTGAATGCCAAGAAATGCATCATTATCCCCTTAGGGAAGATGGCATCCCACTAATTATCACATTAATAACAATGTACTAAGCATGCAATCAGTCATGAGGGACTTGGGCACCCAGGTCGATAGCAACCTGACCTTTAACCACCACGTTGCCTCTGTTGGACAGAAGGATTTATACATGGCCCACCTCATAAGTAAGGATATTTCATCCAGGAATAAGGAGGCCATAACATCCCTCTACACCTCCCTTATCAGACCCATTATCGAGTACAATACCCGCTTTGGCATGTACTTTGCCAAGCACATGCAAAAGTTGAAGAGACCTTAGAGGTTCCTGACCAGGAAAATCCAGAGTCTCAAACATCTATTCTATACAGATAGGCTAAAAGCCCTGTCCCTCTACTCAGTCTAATACAGACTGCTCAGAGGTGACCTGTGTCTGGCATACAAGGCTATCTCAGACTCAGCCTTGATGGAGTTGCTGCATATCCGTTAGTCAAACTCCACTCACACAACCTGCATGCAAGGCCTCAACCTGGTCTGTGACATTAATAGAACTTGTTGGCGGGATAGATTTGTGTCCCAGTTACTCTCCCATCTGTGGAATAGACTGCCTTTTCATGTCAAGCAGAGTATCTTACTAGCACTCTTTAAGAGGAACCTGGATGGCTGGATGGGAAATAGAAAATATACCCCTGGGATCCCACCTGTGTCCCTGCTGGACAGAAAACAGGTGCTGACTTTGTGGGAACATGGATAAAATTCTTGACTAGGCTTATAAGGGCCTCCGGGCCAATAGCCTAGGATCGTACTATGAACCTATGAATGTGAAAATTGTAGAGTGCTACAGGGTGGATATTCGCAGCTCATAGCCAGGGCAAACCAAGAGGAACCCATCCCAGTGGAGACAAAGGTATGAATAACACTTAGAATTATAGCTACAGGTACCTTTCATAGACCAACAGGGGACATACTAGGGGTGTCAAAGGCATCAGCATCCAGGATCTTCCATCAATTATTGAATGCAATGCTGCAACATGTTAGTGACCACATATTATATTTCCCCCGTACTCCTGAGGATAGGGCTAGAAATATGCAGGAGTTCTACCCTGTAACCCACTTCCCCATAGTACTTGGTGTCATAGATTGCACACATATAGAAATGAAGGCACAACCTGGAGAACATGGAAGGCTCTACATTAATAGAAAGGGCTTTCACTCTGCTAACTGCCAAGTTCTGTGCAATGCCAAGGGCATCATCTTGAATGTTTGTGCTGGCAACCCTGACAGTTGCCACAATCCGTGTATCTGGCACACCTCCCAATGGTATCAGATCTTCACTAGGGGGAATAACCCACAGGGTCACTTATTGGGAAATGCAGATTATGCACTGGAACCATGGCTAATAACACCCATCACAAATGCATACACACGCCTGCTGAAGAATGCTATAATGAGGCCCAAACTCAAACTAGAAATATCATAGAGTGTGTGTTTGGGCTGCTGAAGTTGTGGTTCTGGTGCCTAGATACATCTGGGGAGCCCTGCAGTACAATCTATAGACATGTACTGAAATATTAACAGTATGTGCCATGCTACACAACATCATCCTTAGAAAACAGCTTCAGCAGGATCAACAAGCGGAAGGAGCACACATCCCGCCACCAATGCCAAGGTCACCACAGCCACATGCAGGTGAGGAATCAGAGAGGGAAGCAGCAGCTGCTGTCTCGTAGGCAGACATAGGCATGATCATTATGCCATTACATTGGCTAAGAGACAACATATAGCACACTAACTTCACCTACGGATCTAAAACCTTCTTCCTATGCACATACATATAGTAACATTGATGCCAGGCAACTCTCACAACCTTTACCTCCACATGTATTGGCTGTGTGCAGCTTGCATCAGACAGAGTCAGCCCTTAACTGAAACTGTTTCAACTGCTGGATTTACAATGTAAGTGTTGTACCTGGATTGTATTGTATAATAATATGAATGACTGACATATCCTTGCATTTTGTTACTTGGTAGTGTAAGCAAGTAAAAGGTGGGAGATTTGTACAGAAATTACCTTAACATGTGACAGCAGATACTTATTTGACTTACATGTGCCCATTATTAAGTAGTAGGCCTCAGGCATCAAAGACTCATGCAGTCATACCTCTCAAAAATAGTGATGGTCACTGCATGCTCTGAGTTTAGCACCACATGTTTGTACTGGAGAATTATTAGACAGTAGTTAGAAAATAATGATACACATTGCAGTTTCAGACTTCACAATCCTAGCAAGATCATTCACAATAAAGTTGGAAAATGTTGATGCTATCAACTGTCTGACTTTCTTGACCAATATAAGTCAAAGGTACAATTACCATTTCAACATCATAAATGCAGATATACTAAGCAGTAAGTCAGCTATGTACCCTGAGCACTAGACACACACACCTTATGTATCCCTGAATTCAAAAGACACAAAACAGGGATATAGTACAATTATCATTACTTGCACAGGGTTTTGGGGTGCAGGAAGCATTGTGTGTGTGTGTGTGTGTGTGTGTGTGTGTGTGTGTGTGTGTGTGTGTGTGTGTGTGTGTGTGTGTGTGTGTGTGTGTCTGTTGCAGTCCTCCAGGTGAAATTGGTGTGTGAGTGTCTGCATGAACACAGCCAAAGTCTGTGCTAGCTCTGTGTCTTAGTATGTCGGGCAGGTGTGAGCTGTGCATGGTAGAGGTAGCAGTTAATCACTCTCATCCCCAACCATGAGAACTGGCTCTGTGTGGAGTTGCACTGGCACAGTCACACCCATGGTCAGATGCACTGCTGCTACCTGAACATGACTGATATCTGCTGTATGAGTTCCCCCCTAACCAGGAAGCCCAGGACCAAGGTCCCATGGCCTGACACATCTAGGTGTGGATAGCTCACCCACTGATGGAGCAGTGGAAGTACTGCTACTATGGGAAAATCATTGGGCATGGCCACGTTGGCTAACAGCAGATGACGTGGGTGAACAATGCCCATGAGGATGCCATCCCTCTCACAGCAAATGTTCCATCACAGATACCGCTTGTTCCAACTTCTCATTCATCTGATCCATTGAATCTGCAACATGGTGGAGGCAGTCATGCATGTTAGCCTGTGCCACATCTACAACCCTAAGTATTTCTCTGGAGCACCTATGGGAACATGCCTGGCCTCCATAATGGCCCTAAACATATGTTGAGTGGCATGGGAAGAGACACCTGGATCAGGTGGAGGATGCACAGCAGACCTCCTCCAAGCACCCCTAACAACCCTCCTGCATGGCACCTCACCCATAATTTGGCTACAGCCAGAGTCAACAAGCACTGAAGCCACAGCAACAACAGTTCTCTGATTGATTGTTTTGCCTTCCACCTGTCTAATATCCCTGGACTCACTGGAATGGGTAGGCTTAGTGCTACTGGCTGTGTCTGATGGAATTTCAGGGGATGGTTGCATGTCAACCTCAGTGTCAGATTCAACTTCTGCACCCTCTCATTGTGCCTCTGTTGGCCACTGTCCTCATCAGAGTCTGCTAATACTCTGACAGCAGGTGTTAGAAGTCCCACACTTCCATAAGCAACAAACACAGGAACAATTAATACCTACACTACTATTGTCCAATATATGCTAACAAGATAACAGTGCTGCAACAATTACACAGTACAGCAATACACTCAACAGTCCTGACATCAACATCGCACACTAAAATATTTCTTTGAATTGCTCATCAGTACTGACTCAAAACTGATTCACTTACCATGTGAAGATGATGGTATCTTCTGTATGCCAGGGAGTCCTGGAAGAAATTAAGCAAAAAGTAAGGGCAACATTATCACAGTTAACAGTAACATAGGGTTGTAACACCATTTCCCCTTTATATGTCCATTAACTATATTTTCAACAAGAACTTGGATGACAACTCCAACCTAAACCCATGTGTAATCATTCAGAATGTGTTGTTAAGTGTAGCAATCTTCAACCCCCCCAAAAATTTCTTGTGAAACAGAGCTAACATATTGATTTACATCATTTTACTATACAACAGTATTTAACAATTGGGATATAAAAGCCTGCCTGGAAGCTCCTCCTTGGATATGCCTGTTATCCCTCAGACAGTAGCACCAATGTCAAAGACATGTTGTTCTGCACTTTCCTGAGAACTGTCTGGATCCCTGACAGTGGACAGATACTCATCATTTGCTGTTAGTGCTGGCTCTGTTGTATGCCTCCTCCCAGTACCAATCTGATCACAAGCCACTGCAGCTGCTCTCATCCATGCAGATGAGATCATGTCAGTGGCTCTATGGTGCACCTGGTCATATGTCCTGCTGCGGCCACCCACTACATTAATGTCTTCGATGATCTGCTGCTAAATCTGCATTTTGCCTGACATATCTCTATGTTCCCTTTCAAGCAGAAAGGCACCATATCACCTAAAAGCTTCAAGAATGACCTGATTCTCAGGGAAAGGTGAAGGGTGGTTTTCAAGGATTGAGACACCTGGGTGGTATAGTCCCAGGTGTCCTAAAAGACAACAGAAGAATAATACACATAAGTATCACATAACTATAAAATATCAGTTCCCAGATAAAACAGAAAAGGTAGTCAGTATTACATAATGGAGAAACATAAAGCAGTCTAGTGATCTGAAATATGAACAACAGACTGGACGCAAAAAAAGGAGAGTAACAACAGCAACATGTCCTTGTTTTTTGCCATATCAGAAATGCAGCTTTGCATCCCACCCCAAAAGAACAGGCAACTGACACATTTTGCTAACAAACCATCTTTGAAATGCTAAAAATTGGTATCAAATGAACTGTCCCTGAAACATGTCTACAGATTTAACACAGAACATGACATGTCAAGGTATTGCCAGTCATGTATACCTGTAAAATGCCCTGACAAACATATCCATGCCATCAGTACACTTCTAACTAATGCATACAGATAAAAGTGTAAATGTCTTTACTAATCAAAATATATATATCTTGCCTGTTGAACCTGGTTGAATTCTTTGAGACTGTCACCAAGGCCCTGGATGAGGGAAAATCAGTACATACAGCTTACCTTGACTTAGCTAAGGTCTTTGACACAATCTCCCACTTGTGCATCATCGAAAAGCTAACACAACTTGGTGTAAATCCATATCTCATCAGGTGGGTGGCCAACTGGCTCACTGACAGGACCCTCAAGGTCAAAATAGTCCCCTCCAGCTCTAATAGCAGATTTGTCACTACTGGAGTTCCCCAGGGATCTGTCCTGAGAACCCTCCTGTTTGGCATCTACTTTTCAGAGGTCCAGGCAAAGACAAAAGGCCTGTGGCTGACCAGGATTGCAGACAACTGCAAGTTAGGTACAGTCATTGACTCCCCAGATGATGTTAACATACTGCATGAGGGTGTCACAGCAACTAATGACTGGTGCCAAAGTCATGGCCTCAAGCTAAATGCAAAAAAAAGTATCACCATACCAATCAGCAAAAAAGACAATCCGTACTGATTACAACATCAACTGTAAACCCCTAAACACACAACCTGTGGTGAGAGACCTGGGTACTCAGGTTGATAATTTCACATTCGACCATCATGTAGTGGCAGTGGTCAGAAAAGCCTTTTACTTGTTTCATCTCATAAGTAAAGGGATCGCAGCAAGAAAAAAGGAGGATATTACCTCTCTATACTCGTCCCTCATTAGACCAATAATTGAGTATAACGCCCTGTTTGGTATGTACCTCTCCAAACATCTGCACCAACTGGAAATGCCACAGAAATACCTCACAAAGGGAATCCATGGCCTCTCACACCTGTCCTATGTGGACAGGCTCAAATCACTATCACTCTACTTAGTATCGTAAAGATTGCTAGAGGTGATCTGTGAATTGCCTATGAGGCCATCTCGGACCCTGCTCCATATCAATAAGTCTAACTCCTCATGCATTTCTCACCCAAAAGGCCTGAATTTAATATGTAACATCAACAAAACCTGCTGGAGAGATAGGTTTGTCTTCCAGAGGCTGCCCCATCTCTGGAACAGACTTCCCATACACATCAAACAAAGTACCTCACTGACCCTTTTTAACCACAACCTTGATAAGTGGATGGGAAACTACAAATGTGTCCCAGGGGTTCCACCTGTGTCCCTCATTGACAGGGTCGACAGGTGTTGACTGAGGTTTCTTTTTGGGGATAATCTCTTGACTAGGCTTGTAAGGGCCCCAGGGCCACTAGCCTAGTAACCTCCTATGATCCTCTTTTCTGTGTTTTCTACATAAACAAGTGTCCACACCTTCAGTTTCCTAACTACACAGTTGACTTTTAATGGTATAGATTCAGGACTGTCAGCACAGTCAAAATGCAAATGAGGTGTGAACTAATTAGAATTGCTGAATTCCAAATACTTGGCTCCATGTTTCAGATGTAAATATAGTGCAGGCACTACCTCAGTGTTAGTTTGTAATGGATTGCAATTTATAAATGATTACTGCTAGGGAGAAGGAAAACATAGCAGCAGTGCAGTCTGCCCTACATCCAATGAGTGTGCCAGGTTAGACTTACAAAGTGTTAGATGCAATTGTGTCAAGGTTGAAATCTAAGTAAGCAGCATACAATTCACAGGTTCTGTTCATTAACATCTAAACTTCCCTTCATTTGTTGGCCACTGTATATTATATTATTGTCATTTAATTTCCTAACACATTTTAAGGACAATGATGAATGGATTACAGACTTCATGTCTCAGACTACTGGTCAGATAAGAGAAGAATGAGCAACAAATGCAGACAGGTTTGACAGAGCTGTATATTTGCAAGCAATACTCATAACTGGTTGTATGAGAGCTTAATGCAATGCATCCAAAAATAATACATGTACAAATAACAGTTGTATGGTTTTGTATTAATGTAGATGATGTTGGAGTTGCTTGTATGCATAATGATTTCAGTTCCTTGCTGCAAAGCTGTTTGTCTGGCAAAAAGGGGTAAAGCATCCTTTCTGTGTTCTGAAAGTTCACTGGAATGAGAGTTCAAATCCAGAGTGATGCAGGAATATGTCATGTGTAGTAACATTTTGTAATGTGGTGCTCCGGTTTCCTCCCACATCCCAAAGACATGCTGTAGGTGGATTGGACACTCTAAATTGGCCCTAGGTGTGAGTGTGTGTGTGTGTGCCTTCTGTGGAAGGTTGGGCGCCGGGCTGGCAACTCAACACCGTAAAACTCCACTGCCAATCATGAGCGGACAAGGTGATCCGCTGTGGCGACCCCTAACCGGGAAAATCCGAAAGAAGAAGAAGAAGAAGTAACATTTTGTAATGTTTGTGTCATAGATTGCTTTTCATCATTTCAACTACTTTTCTCTTTTTTCTTTTCCTTTTTCTTCTTCTTTTTTTTTGGGGGGGGGGCATTGTTTGCTCGATGCATAACTTAGCACAAACACAGAAAGAGAGAAAATTAATGTCAGGTTTTGCTGTGCTTATCTCATTTGCATGAAGCACGGCAATGTTCAAACTGGCTAGTTGCCCACCCAGGAACCAGACAGAGCATCTGCAAACAGGGTGTCTGTAAAAGGGCAAAGGTCAAAAACAATGTATCATTACAATATCTGTATTTCATCGCTTAACTGCTCTTAGCAGAGTTGTGCAGTGGTTATCAAGGTTCCCCAGCAGCTGCAACCATCGAACACCTGCAGACAGGACTCAGCCAATAATTGAAACTGGATACATTCAATTAATTCTGTTTGGCACCATGCAAATCCACTAGATGGTATTGCACAGCAGTTAACACAGAGACCTTAAGAATGATTAGGAAATTAGGAAATGTCATGTAATTAGTCCTCTGACAGCAGCTGTAAGTGTAGGGCTGGAGTACACATGGTTTTGGGGTCAAATACAGGGTGCGCAACCTTTCTTTACTGTTGTGACAGTGGAGTTTATAGGAATGAAGTGAAAAATAGACACATGTTATTTCAACATTCTTGTGGTAAAGGTGTAACAGTAGGACTACCATGCACATGGTCCTGGCTTCTAATACAGGATATTCCATACACTTTTACTTTTATTCCACTTCCCTTATATTCACTGTCACGTATAACACTTTGGATAGTGGAGTTGATATGAATTAAATGTATGAGGGATAAGACACCCTTTTCGTGTTTTCAGATGTCTGATTTAGGGTATATTGTCTACTATATTTCTGTAAGTATAATTATGCTATCTGGACTTTTATGGCCTTCACATTTGCCTGAGACACATACACAAATGGTTTATATCCAATAACCTTGTCATGTCTCAACCATACATGTGTAATGGCTCAAACTGTCACCTGTATTTATGTATGATTCCTGACTATGTCTGAGCAGCACTTCCTCTGTGGCAAAGATAGAAAATCAATGCTGTGCAAGAAAACATTTACCCCTTATGCCTAAGTTTGAATCCCAAACTGTAAAAATCAATTTTCCTTATTGTATAAAGACAAAAACATGTATCAGATCATTACATTTATGTCCCCAATATCTACCCCCAAGCTACATTAGTAGACACCCCTCAATCTAAGACCAAAAATTAGATTAACCTTCCAGTTTCAGTTATTTAACTCCTCCCTGTTTGGCACTGTTGTGCTCTACTTAACATCGCACAAACACATTTATGCACTACCAGTAAATGCAATAACTATAACTTGCAGGAAAGTATCAGTTTCCACTGTTCTAGTTCAGCTGGTAGGCATGGATGGCTGACATTGGAGAGGAAGGTGCCAATTTTAGGGCACAGTGGTGGGGTGTCTAGCAGTCCAGGATATTTATTGGACTCCTGGTAAAGTACCACAGCCAAAAGCTTCTGCAGAGGGACTATTCTGGTTCCCAATACAAGTCTAAGGTGTGGGATGGTTTTGCATAGACTGTATCTGGTGCCACTGGTATCCCAGGCACTGGACAACAATGTAGGCATCATTTCAATAACCTACTCAGGAGAAAAAGGGATACTGCCAATCATTGGTTGCATGAGTTTCAGCCTGTGGACATTTTATGGCTGTGTAAGTATGATAATAAGAGAGTACTTGTAAAACTTAGAAAGCTAAATATTGGCAAGACTGGCATGCATAATGCTCTTCTGTTCTTTTCTGTTCTTAACCCAGCTCCCAATAAGTGTGAGTTCAATCTGCAGGCTCATGTTGTTCAATTGGAGAGACTGAGGGAAGCAAGTGGTATGTATGCAGCAGAAGAGAAGTGCTATTGTAGCGTTATAAGTTAAAGATAGCATTTTTGTTCTTTTATGCAGTTGTATCAAATTGAGCATGCATATCCCAACTATAAAAGCAAGTATGCATGCATTAGTCTGCAGCACAAGCCATTTATAAGAGTCCAACATTAGACTGTAGTCAGAGGTTATGGGTTCAAATACCATGATTCCCAACTATACAATACTGGTATTTCTTCAATAATATTTATTTTAAATTACAACCTCTATATCAGTAGCACAATTGCCTTGCTATAAACTGTAATCTGTATAATTGGAACGTGACATTTGCACATTTCAAGGATTACTTTAAGTAATCTGTAGTATAGTGTGTATCTGTTAGGATTTATACTTAAATGTAATGTTTCAGATACAAGAGTTGGATAATCATGTTAATGCATTGTATTTAATTTATTATGGTACTAATTTTATCTCTTTTTTTTCTCTCACCCCGACCCTTATCTCTCTTTTTTTTTTCTATTGTATGCCTTCAAAATGTCTCCATGTCATCCATGTGTAACACATCACTAAATACTACACAGCACAGTGAGGTAGGCCAGCACCAGTGGATCAGACTGCCCCTGCTTCACCAGCTCCAGTATTGATGCCCACCAAATCTGCGAGCCAACCTGGCAGCACTGGCTCTGCTGCCCCTGCAATATCTCTGCCCTCAGGTAGTTCTACCCTAGAACCTGGTGTAGTGGTACCCTTTTGGAGCAGTGGCGGAGGTGGTGATTTCATTACATGCAGAGATATGCCAGGGATGGTGTGTAGGGTCATGCACTGCACCATTGGTGTATGCCTATGGCAGATGAAGAGGCTGCTCTCTCTCATTTTCTGTACTAGGAGAAGATGTCAAACCCGCCAGCCATCAGCAGAGTAACGGCGGAAATGATGACAGCCCAGCGGGTAAGGATTCGATTTTCACTATCTCCAAGCTTGATATCCATGAGCCTGCATTATCCCCTCCTTCACCCCAATCATGGTACCACCAACCATTTGTCTCCATCACCATTCATGTCTCTTGTCTTGTTTGTTTGCATTTACTTGCTCACCTACCCAACCCCAACTTATCTGACCCAGACATACCCACGTCCCATACCCAGCAATCCCACAAAAAAAATAGTTGCCCCATACTTACCTCTCCGTTTCACACATGTGTCTTCCTGACACAGTTGATTTGGTACAACTGGCTATACAACATGATCACATTGTTGTTAACCTTCTCTCTGGAGGTGACAGTCCAAACTCAGCTAATATTCTGCACATATGATTATTTTTTACTGTTGAAGAAATTAATAGCTATGGTTCATTCCTACCTTCCTCCTGCACATTCCTATACTGCTTTCCCTTTGTTCTTCCCCCTACTTGCTCCCCATTTCACCACTTTCTTGTCTACCCCTTTTTAACACCTATAATCTGGTCAAAAAATAGAATTGCCACAATACACATAAGTATCAGAAACAGCAATGGGTCCCTTCACTTTTTGGCCTCTGTGTTTGCACAGACTTTTGCATGCAATCTCATTTAACCCTATTGCATTATGCCAACACACAGCAACACATGTACTATAGAGAAATTAATGTAATTGCATTATTACTGATTATTTAAAAGCATTTAAAAGTCTTACATGCACCTGGATTTGAATCCAATATCATCTAGGCTCAAAAAAAAAAATGTGTCAATGCATTTACACCTGCTGGCAAAGAGTCAGTTAAGCAACAGGTGTGTTTCGTAGACTCAGTAATAACTGTCAGACTTTAGCAATGCAGCTCACATTTGTGCACTGCTTAACTATGTGCAAACATAGAAAGTAAGAGAAATGTGTATCTCGCATGCGGAACACTTTGCCAACTGTCCTACAAACCTACTTCTCTCCACACTAAGGAAAAGTAAATATTATTATGCATTACTGCTGTTCACCATCCATTTCATGTCTATGACATATGTCACATATTTACAATACAGTCTTGTGCTGCCTCCCCCAAGCACTGCAATCCTGGTGTCTCAGTACTTTTTTCACACATATATCACCTACACTACAGAAATTAATATCAAATGTTGTGTGATATGCAATGCACATCAATCTGTTAACATGTAGAACTATAACTACTGACCCATAAGCTAAAAAGCCTTATCTGAAGATTTTTATTTATTTATTTTATTTTACATTTGGTGACCGGAAAAGTCCAACTGGACACAGGTCCATTTTCAGTGGAGGCCCGGGGAGAAAAACTCCAAGAAAGTGAACATTCTAATAATATACATTCTAATAATATATAGATAAAATGCAATGCATATAATCAAATCCAGGTGACTATTTTTAAGATGTGCTTGTACATTTATAGTAATACATGTCATCATATTACTAACAGAGCACCAAAGAATCAAACCTATATGGATATTCGTAGATATCTATGCTACTAGCAGTCAGAATTCAAACATGTAAGAAATATTGTATGCAATTCTGCTTAAATATTGAGAATAACGTTTCTGCATACATCTAATTGTAGCATGAGTTATGTTTAGGTAGGTAAGAATAAGTAATCTGCTGGATAGGTGAGAATATGAAGTCTAAGGATAGAGAGACTAGCTGGTGGATTTTGGTGGAATTCTTGCAACAGTGCAGAGCTAATGGGTTAGCCTGGGGGAACACATGGACAAAGCCACTTGTTTGAATAGTGGGATTTGAGGAGTTATTTTAAATTGAGAGGCTGAGCTTGTAGAAGTTATGTGAATTGGGAGTGAGTTCCAGATTTTAGCTATAGTACAGGCAAAGAGAGATTTACCAGCTTAATTTCTGTGTTTGGTGACTTTTATTAGGTTTTGTTGGTGGATCTTAAGGTTCTGGTGGTAATGTAGGGGTGTGTTAGGTCTTGTACTGATGGAGTATTGTCAGGGAGGTAATACAGCTTATGGGCTATAGAGACTTGATTAGTTAGTAGCAGTTGGGGTAACTCTAGCCAGTTGAGCTGTCTGAGGGAAAGACAGTGATGGGATTTAGTATTGTTGTCAGTGGCAAACTTGGCTATTTTGTTGTAGCAAGATTCCATTTTTTTTAGTTCGATGTGGTGAAGATTAGTAAAGATTGGGGAGGCATAAAGGAGGGTGGATAAGAGATGAGTTCTTGCCATAATGGCTTTAGTTGGATTGGTCATGAATTGCTTGTTCCTGTAAAGGAGACCAAGCTTCTTGTTTACCTTTTTGATTGTTTGGGCAATGTGTATGTCGAATTTAAGATTGTTATTGATGATTACTCCTAATAGTTTTGTGTGTGCTGTTGGGGTGATTACAGTGTTGTCGCTGGAGTGAATGGTGAAATCATTGTTCAGAGGGGGGGACCTACCAGGGTTAAAGAGAATAAGTTTTGTTTTCTTGGGATTGAGTACAAGTTTAATGTGATTTAACCATGTTTCTACAAGAGTAAAGTCATGTTGTGTTATTGTTTGGAGTTCACTTAAGTGGGGCAACACATATAATGGTGGTGTTGTCTGCATATTGCACTACAGATGCAGAGAGTGAGGATCCTGATATCTGGCTTGTAAACAGGGAGAAGAGTAATGGTCCAAGTATGGAACCTTGAGGGACTCCTATGGATACTGGTAGTAGGGAGGACAGTTGGTCTTGCCAAAGAACTGCTTGCTGGCGGCCTGCAAAATAGCTGTTAAACCATGATGTAGTGGTGGAGTTTATATTAAGGGTGGATAGAGTTTCTAGAAGTATGGTATGGTTAACCATATCAAAGGCTTTAGATAAGTCTAGGAATACTGAAGAGACAAAAAGTCCCTTGTTTCTATGGTTGTTGACGCTGTTAGTGTATGACAATAGTGCAGTAGTAGTAGCACTGTGGGAGGGTCAAAAGCTATGTTGAGAATTTGATATAAGGTTGGTTTTCAGTAGGTATTGCATTGGTTGTGAATGTACTACTCTCTCTAAAATTTTAGATAAAGGTGATAAAATTGCAATTAGGTGGTAGTTGGTTATCTCAAGGGAGTAGCACCAGGGAGGTAAGGGATAAGCATGGGCCTAATCCACAGGGACATAAGTGACCTTCAACACACTTGACCTGACTCATTTTGGTTTTATCTACAGGTATCATAGAAAAACTCTCCCATCTGGGAATTTACTCATATACTACCTAGATGGATAGCCAACTGACTCACTGCCAGAATGCACACTGTCAAAGTTGGGGACTGCACCTCCATGACTAGACCACTTACCAGTGGAATACCACAAGGATCTGTGCTGGGCCCTCAACTGTTTGGAAACTATTTCTCTGAAATTGAGGCAAAGGTAGATGGCCTGTGACTTACCAAGTTTGCAGATGACTGGACGCAGACATATGGAGACCCCCAACTATGGTAACATATTACAGAAGGGGCTGACACAGACAAATGATTGGTGCCAAACTCATGGACCGACCCTTAAAGTAAAAAAGCCTTATTGTGCTGTTTTGTTATGAAGTACCCCTGTAAATTATGATATGCATACCACCCTTCTAAGCTCAAACATAGTGTTTTGAGACTTGGGAACACATGATGGTAGCAATCTACACTAAAAAGCTCTATGTGTCCATAGTGGTGAGACACACGTTTGACATTGGATACCTAATAAATAAGGCCATCACATCCAGGACAGGCCATCATAGTTCTGCTGTACTCTACCCTTATTAGACAGCTAATTGAGTACAATGCTCCCTTCTATCTGTACCTCACCAGATACCTGCAGCAACTGGAGGAAACACAAAAGTTTGCGACTAGGAGAATCCAGGGTCTCCAAAACATGACAAACATGGAAAGACTGAAAGACCTGTCACTGCACTGAGTATCATGCAGACTGCTGAGAGGTGACCTATGCCCTGCCTGCAGAGCAGTCTCAAACCCTGCCTACTGGAAATGCTGGACATCTGCAAATCAGATGGGACAAGAATAACTTGCTCCAGGGAGCTCAACCTAGTCTGTGACATAAATAGAACATGCTGGGGAGACAGATATATATCCCAGTGACTACCACTCCTCTGTAAGAGGCTCCCACTGGATGTGAAGCAGTGCTCCTCTATGACCCTATCCATGCACAACCTTGTCAACTGGATAGGTGATTGTAAATTCACCCCTGAGGTGGCTCTATTTCCCTCATGGACAGGGCCACTTGGTGCTTATAACAAAATCATTCTGCTAACAACAACCAACGAACTATGCTCAGTAAGTGTACTTCTGTTTTTACATAGCTAGGCTTGTAAATACCCTAGGGCTATTAGGCTAGCAACCCCCTATGGACATATGAAGCTATGAATGTATGCAGGCCTCCCAACATCTTCTCTGTAGCATGCACTGCTGATGCCATTCACTATGCATTGATCTGCAGTCTTGCAAAAGTCAGACTTGTGCTGTGGTGCTTTTGTAAAGGACTCAGTTCTGTAGTTTGTGTATTTAGGTAGGGGTTGCCTCCACAGGTGTACTTAGCTCTGTAGTCTGTGTACATAGATAGGTAGGCATTCTGTTCTCACTGCAGTCAACTGGGTGTGTGTGTGTGTGTGTGTGTGTGTGTGTGTGTGTGTGTGTGTGTGTGTGTGTGTGTGTGTGTGTGTGTGTGTGTGTGTGTGTGTGTGTGTGTGTGTGTATCTAGCCCGAAGAGCAGAAGTGTATATCCTACAGTAACTGCTCTAATCCTATGGATTGACAGTGTTTTGATACTTGCACATGCCTACACATTCATTACATGCAGGCCTCCCAACATCTTCTCTCCACCATGCTCTGCTGAGGTCATCCACTATGAGTTGACCTGCAGTCTTGTAAAAGTCAAACTTGTGCTATGGCACTTGAATAAAGTACTGAGTTCTGTAGTCTGTGAATTTAGATAGGTAGAGGTTTTGTTCTCATTGCAGTCAGCTGGGGTGGTGGTGTGTGTTTTTGTGCCTTACTTGACATTACAGAGAGCCTTTTACACCAGCATGTGGGGCACTGTTATTACCATGTTCTCCTCATGAGATTCTTCTGATGTCATCAGCTATAAAGTGTTGTTTGAGACACTTCAAGTCAGACTTGAGCTGTGGTGGTTACCTTAAATAGAAAGTTCTGTAGTATGTGGACTTAGGTAATGGTTCTATTCTCGCTGCAGTCAAGTGTGTGTGTGTGTGTGTGTGTGTGTGTGTGTGTGTGTGTGTGTGTGTGTGTGTGTGTGTGTGTGTTTCTGCTCTTGCTTAACATTACAGAGAGCATTTCCCACCAGCATGTGGGACACTGTTATTACCATATTTTCCTCATCAGATACCGTTGGTGCCATCAACTATAAAGTGCTGCCTGAGACACTCCGAGTCAGACTTGAGCTGTGGCACTTGCCTTAAGTACAGCATTCTGTAGTCTGTGTACTTAGGTAAGGGTTCTATTCCCACTGCAGTCACCTGGGGTTGTATGCAATCTTGCTTGACATTGCAAAGAGTCTTTTACACCAGCATGTGGGACACTGTTATTGCCATATTCTTCTCACCAGACACTGCTGATGTCATTACCTATATCTGATTTGTGAATGTACACTATTCCCACTAGGCCAGGGTCAGAGAATAGTCTGTAGGTCAGCAGAAGTCATCTTATTCTATACAATCCAAATTACAGTGACATAGCATTCAGTCTATCCACATACATCATGGAATGATTTGTAGGCCCTGTGTTTTCTTGGTGAGAAAAACCTGTGGTTTCTCCAGCTGCTGCATGTGTCTGCTGGGTACATGCATAATAGAGCATTACACTCAATTAGTGTTTTGATCAGGTTTGAGTAAAGTTCTGAAATATAATCCTCAGATCTGAATAGATAGCATGACTTATGATGTGCACAACATAGCCTGTAGTTTGTGTACTTAGGTAGGGGTTCTGACTGCTGTCAATTCTGTAATTAGCAGGACATTCCACTTTGCAGAAGGACAAAATAAAGACACATTTTTGCATTTATATGTAAACAGTGTGGCTTTATCAACAATCATTTGTCTGTATTAGCCCCTCTTGTAGTATGTTATCATTATAGATGAGCTGAATGCGTTCACCCACTATGCAAAAATCTGCAAACGTGGTAAGCCAATGGTTGTATACTTTAGCCTGAACTGTTGAGAAATAGACCACAAACAGTAAGGGGCCAAGCACAGATCCCTGGGGTCTGCCAGTGGTGACAACTCTACAGGTACAGGTTCATTCACCATTTTTCACAGTATGTGTTCTGTCAGTGAGCCAATTGGTTACCCATCCAGTGACATAAGGGTTAATCCCCATCTGAGTGAGTTTTCAATAATACCTGTGTGGGGAATTATGTCCAAACTGTAGGCCAGATCAGGAAAGGCAGTATGCACTACTACTTCATACAGGTCTGTCACACAGAATCAATGGGATGTGGTAACATCATAGATCGCCTAGCACGTGATTCAACACATATGCCTTCCTGACATGGTTGAATACACACTTTAAAATATGCTCCACACACATTCCTGTAGAAGGGTGTACATCAACATGCATTCATGTCAGCTGGGGGGGAGGACAGCACCCGATGCATGCATGTTTAGACACATCTTGACTCTCCACAAATATGAGGTAGACCAACATGTCATCATAGACCTTTTACTAAATTGACATTTGTAATATCCCTGCTGTGTGTAACAGACCTGTGTGAGTTGTTAATCTTGCATCATGTCTGTTACATCTGTTAGATGTCCTCAAAGAGGTCATTGAGGGCATGCATGGCAACAACACCATCATCCTTATGAACTTGACAAGCCCAAGGCAATTGACAGAAATCCTCACTGAGGTATTCACAAAACACTTTCAGATGTGGCCATAAACACCTATATCACCAAGTGGAGAGACCACTGTATTACATACATGGCATGGAAATAAGTTGAAATGTGTGAAGTGAACTATATCTCAAGTCCAGTGATCAAGTCTGTACATCAGGGCTTTTGTCTACTAGGACCTTTTCTGTCCATTATTTAAGTCACAGACATCACAAATGACATACACATCCTGTGTCCAAATAGCTGTCTGAAGGACTACAGACTGTGGACAGTCATTGACTCTGACTGTGATATTAGTATAATACAGACAGTAGCAGCACACAGCAAAGATTGCTGCCACAGTCATGACAACACCAGCAATATCACAAAAAAGATGGGCAATTTGTTATGTTAAGAAAACAAACACACAACCCAAGTATAATGTAGATGTCACACCCTATAATCAGACACATAGGTATGCAACCTATGTCTTTTACACCAACATGTGTCCACAGTGCTGACTACTCCCTTGCATGTAACACAGCTACTGAGTATGTGGAAGACACCCACATCACAGGCCATAATGTCTCCATAGTTCATAGCCTTCATCACATCAATAACTGTGTAGAATGCGCCTTACTTCATGTAGCTCACTACACATCTTCCAGTGATGTGTAACTGAAATGTACCACCTTTGCCATGGTGAGCTGTCCTGCATCTTATTGGCCATACCTAGGTATCCTTTTTGTGGAATAAGCATTACTACTGATGGTGTGGAAACCCATCAAGGTGTTGCACCAAATGAATGTCTGATACCTGTTTCGGTGATGAACACAGAACATGCATAGCTGTTTGACAACATTAATGGCATGGGTAACATTTGTGACAGTGTGGATTGTGTCATATATATGCCATGCACACCAGTCAACTAGCCTGTATTGATCATAATGTCACATGCAGGTATAGCAGTGTTCCTCCTAGCACCTCCACCAGATGTTACAGAGTCAGGATGGTGTGCATGATTACCCTCACAGAATGCTGACATGTCACAATAGCTGTAAAACTGTGACTGTGAAGAACCCTTGCTGAGCACTCTAATTCACATATGTTATGTCAGATATGTGGGATTACTGGTTTTATTATTCTGATATTGTACATGATTGTGCATGCGTCTTCTAGTGTTGTCCATGAGCCTTTATCTGTATCCCATTAGCTGCATACCTCTGCTGAGATTGCACTCATATTCAGACAAATCAGTTTGCACAGCTTCACAAAATGCATCTCTACCCCCATTGTATATAACATCCCCGATAGATGTTCTCTGCACTGTTTGTGTAAGGATGCTTATCTCACACAGACATCCTCCCCATTGTTATGTCACCTTATGTGACAGTCACATAATACACATTTTCACTTTGCAGTCCCTACTGTACCATACTGATATGTGATTGGTGTTGCTGCTATAACAGTCTTCCATTGACATGCCCCTCATCAGCTGTACATTAGTTTGTTTCACCTGTCCTCTTTCCTGTGTTCATTCCTATAATTCATCTGTGTGTATCTATTCAATACACACACTTCCCCTGAGTGTTTATTTTGCATGCAGTCCATGTAACCTTACAGATCATTTGCACAACTTCAGTACAGAATGCCAGGAATGGGATTTCACAATACTCTGTACTGTAGGTACACTGTCCTGTAGTGGGTTTGGACCATAACAACCATACCACTCAGCTATCCAGATTTTCACAGAATACCCAAAATTTTGCCTTTATATCTTTTAATGTGTTTCTTATGAAATTTGTGGATTTCTGCCATATCACTGGGAAGATCTCAGGACTGATGTGACTCAATAATTACATACATACATTTGAGTTTCAGACTTAAAATCCTTCAGAACATGTATATTAACACAAACCCCTGGTTATTCTAGCACATTTCTAAAGAGCAAATATGTCAAATATTTCCCTATTTCTGGGTATCCCCCCATTATGTTGGCCTTTATGCATATGTCTTGCACTAAGAGATTGAGAGCTATCTGCTAAGCCCTGGTGATCACTGTGGCATTCTTCATCAAACCTTGGACCTTCAGTGTTCTGATTTATACAGGATCGCTATCTATATTTGCTTACACAGTTTCCTGTCTGACAATACTGTTGCCAGCCACAAAACCTCTTATTTACATTTAAATGTGGCGCACTGCATGAATGTGGAATGAGCACTACTAGTCACCGCGCATCACTGCGTGCACATGTAAACTCTGTGCAGGCTTTGCCCAAAGCCTACATGGAGTTTATTGAATACAAGTGATGGTCTATAAGCCAACAAATTTCCTGTATCTTTACTTTAGTGTCCATACCAACCTGAAGTTTTTTTACAGGTAGCTTATATATGATTAACATATATCAAACTGAATAACTTAATTTGCTGATTTGTATTGGTTAATTATTTCTTCATTTTTTCAATCTGACTTTTACCTACAAGTGTTCTTGTGCTAGCAGGTCACAACATATTTGTTTGCTGACACTCCAGTTGGCATTGTCCTGGTGCTTGCTAACCTGATTCCAGCAAATTACCAAGCCCATCCACTACCTATTCCTGCTGAACTATATAGACCAATCAAAACCCTAATACTAACCCCAAAACTCCCACCTGGTCCCTAAACCTAACCATAGTACTCGTCTCCCTAACCCTAACATCCCAGATTACTCCTTAACCCCAAAACTCATCTCACACTCTATAACCCTAAACTCTGTCCTTCTACTCCCTAAAGTTAAAATACCATCCCTACTTACTAAACCTAAAGTCCCTGATTTGTTCCCTAATCCTAAAAATTTTGTTCCACTCCATAAAACTAAAATTCTCTTCCTGCTCCCAAAACCTAAATTCCATCAAACTCCTCTTCAGCCTCTTAATGCTAAATTTATCCCCTCTATAAACCTAAATTCTCCTCCTGATTGCTTGCTAAAACTTTAATCTGCACTCCCACCACTCCCACTTCCTCCCCATGGCTGACACAGTATCCTCGCCCAAACAAACAATGTGTTTGGTGGAGTGCAGCAGCTCCACTTTCTCATCATGGCTAATGAACCTTACCCAGATTTGTAGCCATGTTTGAGTGAGAGTATCTGGACTTCCGAGATAGAATATGCCCTGGATGGAGACAGTAGTATTCAAACACCTGTGATTTTACTGCTTGCAGTAAACCCAACAGTTATTTTTGCTTCAGTTTATATACCACCTGCTTACACAAAGACTGCAGAGTAATCCTAAGTGAACATCCTCCTATCTAAAATGACGTGTTTTAAAAAGGATTTTGTGCACTAAGTCTAACAGCCAATATCTTTGCTATACGGTTAGTTTTTGGGAATACAAAATTATCTAATCAGATTCCCTGTCATAATTCTGGAGTAAAATAATGCATGGAAGGACTGTCCTCCAACAAGCCACCAAGTCTCAGTTAGTTATACATTTAGCTAGTTAGACAAACTCTTCTTACATTTTGTCATTGTAGCATTTGTTCTGGCTAGTAATGTGTTTTAAAACTAGAACTGTATCTCTAGCAATATCATTTGGAAAGTGTTTGTGTTAGCCTTTGTTGAGTTCACATCTTTCCATTCCTTTGTTTACTCTGCAGCAATCCTGTCACCTACCATCAGCCAAGGTAACCTCAGCAATCCACTTAAATTGTATTCTTACAGCTACTGACACACTTTTCTTTTAGTGTCTACAAAATGATCCACCTCCCCCATTCTGCATTTATTTCTTGCAGGAATAATTGTTAAGAGCTTTAACATTTTAATATTTGCAAAACTGGATTTTGTTACCTAATCCCCTTTTTAGTCTTTCAGCTAAATATATATTTTTTGTGAAGTACTGCCAAAAATAGTCTACGAAAAATAAGCAGAGACATGAAATACATTTACAATAACAACTTTAATAAAAACCCTGCAATGATAGCAATCATATGACATGCTTCACCCTGGGGTAACAGTCATTCTTAAAGTGAGGCAGAATGTCCTGCATCACAGTATTGTAATACCATTCCAATACAGAGAGCAATGCAGTGATTTATATATATTTGCTCCAAAAATAATTGTGTAGCTGTTCTAGTATGTTATGTGCACAGTATATAAACACATGATGCAAAAATGCTTCAGATCTGATGTAGAACATTTTTTAAAAGTTTGATCAAAACACCCTCATTGATTTGATCTTCAAAAGATTTTCTTTTTTCGGAATTGCTTTAGGGTTTCTTGATGAATCTTCCCAATCTTGACCATTACTAATGTTGACAGTAGTTATTCTGAAAACTTTCCACATCTGTCCTTTTCCAAGTATAATGTCATGATGAGATCCATCATGCTTTTTAGTGCAGGTCTTGATCTTAGTGCAATCTGACAGTTCCTGGTTCTGCACTCCAGAGGTAACATCCTGATTATTCATTCTCTGAGAAAGTATTAATGCTTGCAACTACTTGAAACTATCTACCCCTATTGCTACATAACTTCTGCAATTTTCTCATTTTGCACCTGTCAGAAATGTTCATGATTCATTCTGTAATTCTTGAAAATCTAAGCCTTTGACATTTTAACTGGTGGCTTCTGTTGCATGACCAACCATAATTTCTTCCAGCTAACTATTATGAACACTTCTTGGATTTAATTTCAGATTCCTTACACTGTTGCTTTCCATAAAAAAAATAATCTTTGTATTTCTTTCTTTCTTTCTATCATTCTTAGTATGATATCTGTCGTGTTTGATTTTTAGTCAGTTGGTATAGGTTCATAGGTTCATAGGTCGGTACTACGCTATTGGCCCTAAGGCCTATGCATGCCTAGCCATAACAATTCCCTGGAAATTTCTTCCCACAATATTTACTTCTCTGGGCCCCTGTCTAGCAGGGTGACTGACATGATCCCTGGGGTGAATTTCCTATCTCCCATCCAATCATCAAGGTTCCTTTTGAAGAGGGCCAATGAGGCGCTCTGCTTGACATGTATGGGCAGTCTATTCCAGAGTATGGGGAGTCTCTGGGTCAGGAACCTATCCCTCCAGCATGTTTTGTTCATTGTGATGATAAGATTTAGATCCCTGGAGCGTGTGGCTCTGAGGGATTATAAAACATTACCTTGGCTCTCAACTAGTAACAAATATGTTTATTTATTTATTTATTTATGGTTGTGCGTTAGGCTCGGCAAGCCAGCACATAAAACTCTACTGCCAATCATTAGCAGACTGGAGTTCCGCTGTGGCGACCCCTAACCGGGAAAAGCCAAAAGATACAAATTTATTTATATTTGTTTACTGGGATAGTGAACTGATCTCAATGGATCATTTGCAGGCACAGTCCAGGTGAATAGGATCACATAAGAAATTAACATTTACAATATGCTAAGAAACAAATATATATACATATTTACAGCATTTAGTGCAAGAAGCAGTTAACAATGTCAAAACATGGATAAGAAATGTAATTATCTTTAGCAGAGCTCTACTTATAAGATGAAGCCATAATGACTAAGATGGCTTATGCTGCAGGGATAGCAGCATATTATTATATAGAGAGGTATGAATACATTAGAAGAGGCAGGTGAGAATAGTTACAAGAAAGGATACCATGGGGAGAAGACAGTGAAAAGGTTAGAGAGGCATGCAGAGGGAAGAGGAATAGGCAGGAGAAATGTGAGAGAGATGCAAATAGAAGATGAGAGACAGCAAGTAAAGGGGATGACAAGATTGTTCATGTCATATATGATAATTTAATAAAGATGCTTTTTGTTTAAAAAAAAAAAAAAGATGAGATAATGAAGGATGAATTAGGCTTAAATGGGTATGTGAGAAAGCTGTAGGGTTCATGTAATGTGACCTCAGTGAATCCAGTTGCATTTTGCTTGGGTGAAGATGCGTTCCTTGAGCTGTTGTCTTAAGACAGAATACTTTTAGATGTCTCAGAATGAGAGCGGAATGGAGTCCCATAGTTTAGGTGCTAGGATGGAGAATGCATGGCCAATGCAATAGAGCTTACCTTTTGGAGTTATTAGGGTGGGTTGAGGAGAGACCACTGAGATTATATGTGGGGGTTTTGTTGAAAAGTTTATGAGTAGGAGTGGACAATGTTTAAGGAGAAAGGGCGTTGTGAATTAGTGATCCTAGTAGGAGGCTGGTTCTCAAATGTACTTGAAGTAATTTAGCTTTGGCAAGAGTCCAACAGTGGTGTTCATTATTGGGGGAGTTAGTAATGAAACAAGTTTTTAGAGATGATTTGTAAAGTGATGGCATTTTTTCTTTGAGACTGCAGCTATAATGGGTAATCAATATTTAACAATATAATATAATGGGTTGTTGCCTATGCCAATGAAAATAAATCTGTTCCCTAAAGTGGTGAATTTCTATATGCCAAAAACTGACAGATAATCTGCTGCAGTTGAGCTGTCACATTTCTTTTTTAGATAAAAACCAAAAACAAAAAAGTGCTGATAACCAAACGAATAAATAACCAAAACCAGGGCTGAGAAGAGAAACACAATAATGGTATCAAAAGCGTATTCAAAATGATGTCTAATTATCGCTCATAAAATACTTACTCAGGTCATAATATAACATATAACATCTAAACAATAATTACAAACACAAATAAAAACAATTAAACAATTAACTTTTAAACTTTTTTTTAAAATTAAATTTAAATTAGAATTGCATTCAAAGCATCAAGGGACCAGTTTTTCAAAAGTTATTAAAAAAGTAGATTTCTTTAAAAGTTCTTTTGAGTTAACAATTAATTTGCTATTGATTTCCTAGGGGGTCTTTTAGTTTAGATTTTGTAGATTAGGTTTTTTTTTAAAAGTAAATTGTAAAAATTTTTTTTTGTTGTATTGTACTATTAAATAGAGCAATAATTGTACATTTTTATTCTGATATGAGCGAACAATCGTTAATGATAATTGTTTAATCATTTTTCCATCCTTTCTACTTAATTGTTAATTGGTAGGTAATACAGATTAAACATAGTTTTAAACTACAACTTTTTATAACATTCTTGAATTCTGGGCTAGCAAATTGAGAATAGTTGTCTGAAACAACATATTTATGTATGCCTTCTGAAGATACATTTCAAATTGGCATTCACAGTGTTTCTGAGCAGTATGAATAATGTGAACTTGAAATAATTAACAACACACAGCAAGCAATAACCCTCAGAGTAATGAAACAAATCTATACCTAATTTGTTTCATGCAGGACCTGAAACATCATAGAAAATCAGTTCATTGCTTGCATTCTGGTTGCATTATAGTCCACACATATCTGTATTACTGACTGTAGTTTCTTAAATATCTTTGGAAAATAAAGATTATCTCACCCATTCCTCACACTTGACAATCCCTAAGTTAAATTATTGAATCTTTTCTTGTACTGACTTTCTCATTTGACTTATAATTATGACTTTATTTGATTTTAAACATTCTGTTTTTCACAAATTAAACCTTACCTCTTTACAGGCAAGATGCTTGAATGTCTTTTTGCCCGGCTCTTCTCTGTTCTGGCCAACAATTCATCATGGCCTCTTTTAACATGTTCAGTTGTATATCTTCTGTGTTATATATGTTAAGCTGATCCAGTTTATCTGATGAAATTGATAATTGTGGAATAACCCAAAGAACTTCTACATCCTTTTCTAGTAAAGTTTCCTTCTGCTCCTTTAAGTAAACCCTGCTCATTCTTCACTTGTGAATATTTATTCCTTATACTAAATATTCAGCAAATACTCTTGCAGGTTTAGTAGCATTTTCTGTAATATGGCCTATGTCTTATAAGTTCATAGATAAGTATTAAGCTATCCACCCTTGCAGGCCATTTTAAGCATAACTAATTTCCATTCAAAGATAAGAATCAAACTGTGTTATTAAACAAAGATATTCCAACTTTAGAAATAAAAATTAAATTACTTGATCAAGAACTGATTTGGGATTTTTGTGAGCAAACAGAGAAGGAACTGATTAAATGTCAAAAGGATCTCTTTTTACTTCAGAATAGTAGATTAACATTTCAAGAATACAAGACGTTAGTGAGATATGCCAATCGTGTTCAAACACCATCGAGAGCATTAGCTAGGATCATTAATCAAACAAAACCAACCGTGCAGATTTCAGAAATACAATTTAATAATAAAATATATTCTAAAACTGAGGATGTTCTTAATATCTTTGAGAAAATATACACTAATATTTATGCTGGACAAAAGGATATGACCCCTAACAGGAATTATGAACAATTTCTACATTCAATTAAGTTTCTAACAATAGGAGAGGACATTCAAAATGACTTGGTTAAACCGATATCTGAAGAAGAAATAGTATATGTAATTCAGCATATGAAATCACATAAATTACCAGGTCCTGATGGCTTGACAGTGGAATTTTATAAAAAGTTTGCAGTTATTTTCGGTAAGATACTTTCAGTTGTGTTTAACTACATAATTAGGAATAAAATTAATGATCCACATCTTAATGCCTCAAACACTATTTTTATACATAAAGCCAATTCAGATCCTCAAAATCCGGATAATTATAGACCGATATCATTAATAAATGTAGACATGAAAATTCTAACCTCTATTATAACATCTAGACTGAAGAGAATCATGACTCATATCATTTCCAAAGAACAGACTGGTTTTATGGCAGGTAGACAAACCAGTGATAATACACTCACATTACATACTATGTTAGAGCATGCTAAGCAAAATAATTTAAATATTTATGCCCTTATAATTGATGCCCAGAAAGCCTTTGATAGGGTTGATACAAATTTCTTGTTTGATCTTTTACCGTATTTTAATATATCACACGAGTTTGTCCAAATTTTACAAATATTATATAGTAATCCCTATACTACATTGTATATTAATAAAAACTTCTCTAAAAGAATACAGATTAAGAATGGAACACAACAGGGTGGCCCTTTGTCCCCTTTATTATTTAATATCTATCTTGAGCCATTGTTTTTATATATTAAACAAAATGTTTATCATAATGTCCCAATAATTTATAGAACTAAAATATTAATGGCAGCTTTTGCTGACGATCTTAGCATTTATTGTGCATCTCCATTATCAGATACTGAAAAATTATTGAAGGCTGTTAATGAGTTCTCAAAAGTCTCTAATTATAAAATTAACTTGAAAAAAAAAATATCTTCCCTTTAAAGACACCTAAACCCTTTTTGTTATTGCCCTTAGTGGGACAGGTATCATTTAAAGAAAATATTAAATATTCAGGTATTAAGTTCTCTACAGATAATAAAGACTTTTACAATAATAATACTAAAGCAATCTGGGAACAAATAATTTCGGATTTTGGGAGATGGAAAAATTTACGACTGCCAATGTTAGCAAAAGTTTCAATTATCAAAATGAACATATTACCACGATTACTGTATATTTTTAGGTCAACCAATTTATTACTTTCGAAGACGTTTTTTAAAAAGATTCATAAAGAATTGTATAAATTCATTTGGGAACCAAAGAAAACCAGGATATCTTATGATAAATTAATGACCCCAAAAAATAGAGGAGGACTGGAATTACCTAATTTTGAAATGTATTATTTAATTGTAAATTCTAATAGAATTTTAAGAATTGGCAATAATGATATAAATAATACTAAGTGGACACCACTTTGGGTAGTTCTGAATTATAAATATATTCTAAAGTTAAATATCAATCCTAAAACAATACTTTTTTTAGGTAAGGATACGTTGAAATTCTATGGGATTACTGAACACATCAAAACAAACATATTTTCTTTACATAACTTATTTAATTCGTTAGATTTGGTTCAACATATGATGGTTTTTCAAGCCTTTTATAAGAATCCTAATTTAAAATTGAATAATCAACTAATTGATCTCAACAAGTTTCCATTGATAGTTAATCTAACTTTGATTGATATATATAAACATCTTGACAGTTCAGCCAACCAAATAAGACAAGAACTTAACTTACCTAAAAAGTATCTGGTTATTCTGAGACAAATTAGAGAACTCACTATAAGCTATTTTAAAAGTTTTAAACCGAAAGAAGAGGCTATTAATAGATGCTCTTTGTTGTGGCAAGCTCTTCAACAGGATCTTAAATATATCACAACAGCAAATCAATTAATTAAAGAATTTCAATTTCATGATAAAATTTTGTTATCAAACTACTGGGAAGAGAACATTTTACTGACAGATAGAAGTAATATGTTAAAAGCAATTGGCTTGACCATCAAATCTACTTCTCTTCAAAAGTTAATATATACCCAGTTGATGATTTGGAACAATGCATATTATAAACGCTTTACCCTGCATAAATTTAATCCCAAAAATTCACCAACTTGCCCATATTGTAAGAATCAACCAGCTGATCTTCTTCATATGTTCTGGAGTTGTAAATGTATTTTCAAACTTTGGAATTCCCTTAAGAGTCAACTTCAGAAGGTGGGTTACCAAAGTACAACGTTATCATGGAAATTTATGATTCTGCATATTCCCCCGAAAGAGATCGCTAAATCACAAATTATTATATATATATTAATATTTTTCTATTAATTAAACTTTATATAGCTTCAAATTGGTTAGACCCATCTAAAACTTCATGGCAGAGCTTTAGAGTTCTAGCAACAAAACATATAGGCTCATACATTACTATTAAACCCACAAAATAAAAATGTTAATAATCCAAAAATTTGGGAACAGATTTTTAATATTATACTAGCATAGTATTTTCAACTTGGAAATATTAATAATTATTTATGTGTGTGGAGAGAATTTAGTAATCAACTATTATTTGCATTTACTCTTATGCTTTTTTATATGTAAATGTATTACATGGAAGCATTCTTGTAAATATTGTATATAGAGTGTGGTTATTAGTGATATTAGTTAATGTTTGATTTGTGAATATATGTTATTTTTGATCTTACTTGTGTTTGAAAATGATATAATAATAAAGATTTATTATGGAAAAAAAAAGAATCAAACTGTGTATCTTGTGTCTGTAAAGTAAACTCCTTAACCATTATGCCAGACTCCGTGGCTGCAAGGTGATTTCTTAAAAATAGTTTGCAATGATTTGAAACATGATATCACTAATACTGAATCACCATAAATATTATCATGAAAATGGTGGAAGCCGTAAAGATTTGCCAGTATTTTTTTTATGTTTGCATACCTTGTTTGTATTTTCCTTAATGCTCTTCACACATGTTACTATTCTGCCTTCTTGCACCAACACTGAATTTAACCCCTGATGACTCATCATAAAGTGTAACTGGTATACCACAAAACTCAAATGAAGGAGCTTTTATAACAAACCTATTCAGAATTTCAAATCTTTTGCAAAACCAGTCAGCAGCATTCTCTAGTAATTGTCTCATGTGCAGTGTAATATCTAATAACTTGGTTATGAACTCTGACAGATATTTTAAAACTCCAGAAAATTTCTTATTTTTTTTTCTTATATGCAATGCAAATAACTATTTCCACCTCAGTTTTTATTTTTTCTAACATTAAAATACAGCTGATGTATAGTTAAGATGAGTCATATATATCTGATATTTGCTGTTATTCCAGTTTAGGCCATACTGCCTTACCCGGGACAAAAGCTTTATTACCCATATATTATGTTGGTGTTGAGTAGCTCTTCATAAATAAAAGCAGATAATCTATGATATTGACCACAACATTTGAGACGTCTATTATTTATATCAGAATGGTTCTTTTTTACTTCATTTGTATATAGGTTTAGATTGCATGTCAAGTTTGTAAAATTAAAATGCATTCAAATTTCCATACATGAGATATCTTACAGTTTTAGAGATAAATACATATTTAACCGCAATCATTATAAATAGTCAAACTCAAAAACCAAATGTATATGAGACAGGCTGCTTTCTGGAAAATATATACATGGAAAATCATATACAGATCCTTTTTACACACAATAATAGAATCAAACAATAGGTTCTGTTGGAGATGTAATTTAGATGTTAAAGCCAATTGTATTTGTATCATATATGACTGCATACTATTTGAGTATTTTGGATAAGCACTTCTGATCAAGCAATCGAGACTGATACATTTCTTCTTAAGAAGGAGGCAGTAATATAAAATGCTCCTGTATATGCCTGCATCAGAAAATACATATCCTATCCTTTTTGTTTATTGTTGATAGAAAAGCAATTTAAAAGATGACAGGTGCAAAAGGTACCGCCTACATTTTCTGAAATTTCTAATTACTGAGATTGTTACATGATAAAAAAATAACATAAACTGAGATTAAAATCTAAGGTAATAAAGTCAGATGTTGGCCCAAAGTTTTAGAGTTAGAGAGAGGTGAGAGTAAAACAAGGTCATTTACTTCCTTGCAATATATGTATTTCTAGCATGAAGAATTTGGATTTAGAAAATTGATCAAAAAACATTTTCTGCTGTCAGTAGCAAAAACAAACTAGGATCATTGAAACACTTCTGATCTGATACTGAAGAAGCACCATATGGCAATCTATGAAATCTACAATTTCTCAAAGGGGTGCTGAATGTATATAGCTTAGAGCTAGTCTTATCCAGTTTTCCTTGCCAAAAGCCCTAAATGGTGTCAGGGATATAACATATTGATATTAGGCATAATTAAAACTACTCCTTTAGCAGACTGCAGCGTATAATTGTATGCATGCATGCTTAGACTTACCTTTAATCTGTCTGTTCATACAAAGTCTAACTTTATCTTGCATTACATCTGTAACTATGACATTAATCAACTCAAGTTTTCCTAAAACTGCTTGAGTCCTATCAAGACTCATTGTCGTGTTTAATTTTTGCTGTGTTCATTTTCTAAGACCTGTAGGTAGTACTCTCCTCGGTATCCATAGTGCAGCTGGATTCAGTACTGATATAGTATCCCACTGGTAAACAGTCTAATCAAGTAAATAATTTACCATATTTCTGCGTAATATCATTAGAATTTGCAGCTAACTGATTAACTTGTGTATTTTTGTTTATCTCATTGATGCACTGATAAATGTGTTAATTTTTTTGTAGTACTTAATATTTCTAGAACTGCTTAAAATAAACATTAGAAGTTCTTTTTCCTGTTACTTTTTATGTAGACATTCCAGCTAGCACTGGCAATACTTACACTGGCACCAACTGAATGTGCTTTTTGTTCTGTACCTGTATATTATGAATTCACCTCAACATCCCAAGGTCCTCATATGCTAAGCAGCTGAGTAAATGAATCTGTTTACTGTATTCTTCAGGGACCTGAAATATAAGCTTACTGTTGTTGTGCTTTTCCTCATAGGTTAAGTACAATTGGAGCAATAGGCTTCAGTTTATTCCTAAATATGTGTGCAGACAGCATGCAGGTTTACGCAAAGTATCTTGCAATTTTTATGCTTTAAAGGCTAACTTTGAGAATATATTGTGTTCTATTCCTGTATCGACCTTAAATATAATGTTTTTCCTTGAGCAGTAAGCTTTTCTGACCAAACACATTCTCAGTAATTTATTTGGAAAGTATTGCTCTCTCATTATGCATTTCTGTTGTACCCACATACTTATTTTTAATTTCCTCTGTACATTCAGTAACATGCACATTTTGCAAAACAGATACATGTTGTCCCTTACATATCTTTGTAAAATTATTCATTACACTACCATACAGCATGTGCTTGCTTAATGCTTTGCACTTTCTTTCTACAATGTCTGTAACCACAGCTAGTACAGCTAACTTATTTTTAACTGTATTACTGCTTCTGTGATCCATTACAGATAATTTGTAACTTCCTTCACATTTGCTTTACATTTGCTTTTATTTTTTGTAGTAACCACTCCACATGACCACCAGCCCCATCCTACCCCCAGCTGCCATGTAGACTCCATTGGTTCTCTTCAGAACATTGGCCTGGTCCATTCTTTCAATGTGAGGGTAAGAGTGGACCCTTTTCTGATGAAAGTCCACCTGCCCAGGTATGGTCTAAGCAGCTTCAGGGCACAATTTAAATCATGTTATAGGGGTTTTCAGCTGACTCCCACCATCTACCACCCAAGTTCTTCCACCACTTGCTGACATTCTGTCCCTAAGACTATTTCAGTTTAGTTATCAGGAATCAATCATTAACTTGGGTAGGAGATACATTTACACTTCTCTTTTATCTCCCCCTACACTTCTTTTTATTTTTTTCTCTTTGTTTTTATTTCACTCCTTTCTGTTCTTTCTCTCATCTGACTGCAATCTTATTCTCTCTTCGTATATCTTACCCAGCAATTGTACATAACGTAAATACTTTATTCTTTGTATATTATATCCTCCATAAAAAAAAAAAAACATTAAACTATGATGCGATGACAGTGTACAGGTATTCTTCTTACCTATTTTACTGCTTGAGTCCTTGTATCATGCTGACGTATGATTGTGTTCACTTATGTAACACAAGTTAAGGGGATCTGAACAGCACTACAAATGTTTGGGGACACGTTTACTGATAAGCCAGGGTGCACCCAGTGCAAAGTGATTGCTCTTACATTACCAATTTTGTAGTAATTTTGATTAAATTTTATTTATTTATTTTTTTTGTTTTACTTTTACTCTGCTGAGCCTGAACATAGACTGAGGGGATCAGTGTTCTACTTTTTTGTAAGTAAAGTACTCTCCACTCTCCAGTGTCTTTGAGAAGTGCTGCAAAAAATACCAAGCAAGTCACATTACTAAGATGCAGACTCATTTTGAAACAAGAAACCTAGCAAAATCTTCTGACTCATGACAGTCCCCAGCTCTTGCCTCCTATGCCCAGTCGATGGAAGGGAATACTGAAAAAATGAATCAGAGTGGCTATTCTTAATGGTTGTGGGAGAGCTGGGGGCCCAAAACAGCATGAAAATGTTTAACCTCCATTATGCTTTCTCATCTTATATTACCCTTTTTTTTCCTTTATGGGCTTCCAAATAATTCCTAAACTTATTATGAACAGATAAAGATCTTTACCCTGTTAATTCTCATACCATGTTACAGTTAATGTCTTTTCACAAAACCACATAAACTGCTGAACTTACTCAGAATGCTCAACAATAATCATACCTCTCAATCTTTGAGTGTAAGAAATCTGGACAAAGCCTAAAATGATGGGGGACAAAGGCCCAAAAATATAAATAGATTTTAGATATTGGTCTTATAACTGAGAGTGTTGCCAGAATAAATGTTTTTTATTAGCATTCATTGTCTGAAGGATATGGAGTCTGAAGCTCAAATGTATGTCATTATTTACTGATTTCAATCCTCAGTGGTTTGCCAAAAAAATAAAAATTTAATGAGGAACAGACCAAAGATATGAAGCAAAAATCTGGACATTTTGGGAAAATCTGGGCAGTTAAGAGGTGTGAAAATAATAACAGTAATAATCATTTGAGTGTTTTTACTGATGTGATGTTTGTTGTTTACACCATAGAATTATATAATTCTGAATTTTTACTCAGTAAAACTGAATATAAACTGTACTACTGTGTGTATGGTTTTACTGATAGACTGTCTATTGCAGAATCATAGCTTTATTTTTACACTCTGTTGACAGCTAGCTTCATACATAGTCATTCTTAATACCAGACACTTCTGTCTGTCAGTTATCTATGCAAGTCACTACACATCTTTGTTTTTTTTTAACTCTGTAGCATAAACATCTCTAGTTTCCTTCTAAAGAATAAATACCTCTTAAAGGAAAAGCTTTCTTGTGTCAAAGTATGTGCTAGCTGCAATATATATATATATATATATATATATATATATATATATATATATATATATCTAATTGAGATTACCAAAATCTCAGTAGACCAACATTCACAACACCAAGCCAAAAAGCACGGTTTCACATCAGTAAAACTTCACATTACCGACCTCTGAATACCTGACAGTCAAAGATGACACATGCTAAAAGTGGTATTGTATTGATTGTGTTGCCTAATGAGAGCAACCTTTCCTTTTAATGTTTTTTCAGGGGGCTATGCCCCCCTGCACCCCCTGCTACTTAAAGATACCAACTCCGAGACTGCACTACAATGTGCACATGATCAGACTTCTTGTTCCCCTCAGCTTGGACTACCAGGCATTCAGAGGTCAGTAATGTGAAGTTTTGCTGATGTGAAACTTTGTGCTTTTCAGCTCAATGTTGCGAATGTCAGCCTACTGACATTTCGGTAACCTCAAGTAGACATATCTACATAAATATATATGTGTATATATATATATATATATATATATATATATATATATATATATATATATATCTATCTATATAGGAGCGCGACAGTATACTGAATGATTTCTCCTGTCCACCTGGTGAATCTGGGCATACTGGGGCAGTGCGGCAACTGCCTCATGTACACAGACAATCCTCTCCTCCTACCACCCAACACTACAACCTGTGATAGATGCACTTACATAGCCAAACTGGAAGCTAAGCTCTCTCCGGCCAAGATTGTGCTAGACAGTCAAGAGGAGAAGGTTAACACCTGCATTACACCTCAAGCAACTCATAGCCCTTCAAAACCCACACCATCAACACCCACACATAGCAACACTAAACCCACATATGCAGAGGCCCTTAACATTAACCGGCCCAAGCAACAAGGAACTCCGTAGCCGAAATGCAAACAAACACTAGTTACAACCAAAGTGACACATAGCTCACAACACTAGTGTGCCACCCAACAACAGCCCCTAAGGCAAGACAATGTACCCAACACTTTAGTCATAGGTGACTCTATAGTCAGGCACACTGATGTCCCACTCACCAGGCTGAACAAGGAGAAAATTACAGTCAGCTGCCTGTCAGGTGCCAGGATCCGCCACATATCGCATGCACTCAAGTCACTCCACAACAAGTACAAATAAGACTCTGTCATTGTCTATGCTGGAGTGAATAACTTGAGACGTACCTCCCTGGACTACATGAAAAGAGACATGGAAGAGCTCTTGGATCATGTGACCCAGGCAGGTATGACCCTAGCCCTGAGTAGCATCTTGCCTTCGCCCAGCATTATACCACAGTATAAGGACAACATGACTGACTTCAACAATTGGCTAAGCTTCTGGTGTCATTCAAAGGGGATCCAGTATTTGTCTGCCTGGGAAGACATGATCGACAAACCACAATGCTTTGCCAGAGATGGTCTGCACCTGTCACCCCTGGGATTCAGGTTACTGGCTAAAGCTCTTGCTATCCCTATAGTGCCTTTTTTAGGCAAGGTTTAAAGGATAAAAGCACCACTGTAACAGATACAAGCATGCAAAATCTGAAGGTAATGCTACTCAATGCTAGAAGTCTAAACCTCAAAATGCTCTCTCTCGAGGCACTCCTAAAAATGGAGAACATCGATATCTGTGCAGTAACTGAGACCTGGTTCGAGGCTCCAGAGAGCACTCCTGCAATACCAGGCTACAATTCTTACCACACTTTTTGGCCACAAAACCAAGACCGAAACTCTAAAGGTGGAGGAGTGCCCATATTCACCAAGGATAGTCACACCTCCAGGCTACTTGCCCAACACAATGCATTTGAAATTCTCCAGGTGCAACTAACACTAGGTAAGACTGCAATCCAAATTGTAGCTTGCTACAGATCCCTCACCATCCCCCAAGATTCTCACTACACCTTTCTAAACATACTGAAAAATATTAAGATACAACCAAACACCCTAATACTGGGTGATTTCAACTACCCTGCCATTAATTGGGAAAACTACTCGGGTACCAACTCCTTTTCCCAACGGTTCTTGGAATTCATAATTTCCAATGCCCTGGATCAACTAATCCATTATCCCACCAGGGGAGCCCATATCCTAGACCTGGTCATTACCAACATGGGAGATAGATGCTCCACACCAGTGGTCACCCCCTCATTGGTCAGGTCTGACCATAAGCAAATCACCTTTGACATCCACATCCCACCCCCACCCCCCAGTAAGGAAACCTCCTTAAAAAAACTTCTCCAAAGCCAACTTCATGCTACTGAAGTCAGAAGTGACAAACTTCACAACACCCACGCAGATAGGATCTGGAAGTTCCACTGCAGAATCCTACACTAAGGCACTGTGCATGAATCGTGCAATCCCAAATAGAACCAAGATGCTCTTCTCCAAAAAAAGGAAGCCAATCTGGTGGTCCCCTGCTATAAACAAACTATACAACAGAAGGAAGAAACTGTTGCAGAAAAGAGGAAAATCCCAGGATGCAAACAACTCCCTCACCAGCCTCAGTAAGAAGCTGAGATCCCTCTTAAAATCCTCAAAAGCTAGTTACAAAAATAAAATTGCCAAAGATTCCAAAGACAACCACAAGGCATTCTATAGTTATGTCAAGAATCTAAATGGCAATGTGCAGATCTGCTCTGAGCTACAACAGAATGGTATTAAATATACAGATCCCAAGGATATTGCCAATATCCTGGCAGACCGATTTAGTGCCAACTTCACCCCCCTCTCGCCGCCTAAAGGGCCCATCTCAATGCCAAAAGATTGCCAAATTCCGATAATCATGGCCACACAGGTAGAAACTGCGCTCTCCAAAGCTAAGAATACAGCATCCATGGGACCAGATGACATCCCAGGCTGTGTACTACATGAACTACAAAATGAACTGGCACCTCACCTAAGTGTCATGTTTAATCATAGCCTCACCTCAGGCTTTGTGCCCACTGAGTGGCGCACAGCTACAGTTATCCCGCTCCACAAGGGAGGATCTGCCTTGGATCCTGGGAACTACTGTCCCATCAGTCTGACAAGCCTGATCTGCAAGGGCATGGAATGCATTATCATGGAACTTATAAACAAAGACATTGGCAACCTTCAAACACTGGACCCCACCCAGTTTGAGTTTGTGAAGGGCTGATCTTGTCTCCTAAATCTGATTGACTTCTTCGAATCAGTCTCCAGAGCTGTGGACGAGGGTAAGGTGGTCCACACAGTCTATCTGGACCTCGCCAAGGCCTTCAATACCATACCCCATTCTGGAATCATAGATAAACTTACTAAGCTGGGCATAAATCCCTATGTCACTTGATGGGTTGCCAACTGGCTTACTGACAGAACCCAGACTGTAAAAGTAGCCGACTCCAAATCCAGCTCCAGACAAGTGACAAGTGGTGTACCTCAGAGTTCAGTCCTGGGACCACACTTGTTTGTCATCTACTTCTCTGAAGTACAGGCCAACACTAAGGGAATCTGGATAACAAAGTTTGCAGATGACTGCAAACTGGGAGCTATTATTGAATCCCCAAATTATGTGGATATTCTACAAAAAGGCCTTAGAGAAACAGATGCCTGGTGCCAGAACCATGGGCTCAAGCTTAATGCCAAGAAATGTATAGTTATCCCCTTTGGAAAAAAACATGTACTCATGAATAACAACATTGGTGGCAAGATGTTAAACACTGAAAGTGTGATGAGAAACTTAGGGACACAGGTGGACAGTGGTCACACTTTCGATAACCACATTGCCACAACAGTCAGGAAATCCTTCTATGTGGCAAACCTCATCACTAAGGGCTTTTCATCCAGAAAAAAGGAGGTCATTGTCCCATTGTACTCATCCCTCATTAGACCCATTATAGAATATAATGTCCCATTTGGTATGTACCTCACAAGACATCTGCAACAGCTGGAAAGGCCACAGAAATACCTCACTAAAAGAATCACAGGCCTAAAGCAGATGCCATATGCTGACCATCTAAAAAAACTCCAGCTATACTCTGTGGCATATCATCTACTCAGAGGTGATCTCTGCTTAACAAACAAGGCAATGTCAAACCCTGAGCTGTTGGACATGCTCCACTTAAAGAAATCCCAATCCCTCAGAGTCACACGCTCCAGGGATCTAAACCTTGTCATTACAATGAACAAAACATGCTGAAGGGATAGGTTCCTGACCCAGAGACTCCCCATACTCTGGAATAGACTGCCCATACATGTCAAGCAGAACGCCTCATTGGCCCTCTTCAAAAGGAACCTTGATGATTGGATGGGAGATAGGGAATTCACCCCGGGGATCATGTCAGTCGCCCTGCTAGACAGGGGCCCAGAGAAGTAAATATTGTGGGAAGAAATATCCAGGGAATTGTTATGTCTAGGTTTGCATAGGCCCTAGGGTGGATAGCCTAGTACCGACCTATGAGCCTATATGAAAGCCCAAAATCCTGAAGACCAAAATCCTGAGACCAAAATCCTGAAAGTTCAAAACAGTGAAAACTCAAAATACTGAAAACTCAAAATCCTGAAAACATACAGGATACCAGCACTTACTATATTCCAGCACAAGTACATACAGAAACATATTACCCTTCAACTTTATGCAGGGGGGGTAAGCCCCCCATGCACCTCCTATGTGGGGGGGGCTGCACCCCCCACACCAACTGCTACTTAAATGTATCAACTCCAAGATTGCACTTCAGTACACTAAGTGCAATCTTGGAGTTGATATATTTAAGAAGCAGAGGTGTGGGGGACACAGCCCCCCACATGGGGGGTGTAGGGGGGCTTGCCCCCTCTGCTTATACTTGGAGAGCAGTAATATAGTTTGTGTTTTATTTGTTTCTGTATGTAATTGTGCTGGTCTATAGTAAGTGTTGGTATCCTGTGTGTTTTCAGGATTTTGAGTTTTCAGTATTATGAGTTTTCATTATTTTGAACTTTCAGGATTTTGGTCTCAGGATTTTGGTCTTCAGGATTTTGGGCTTTCAGGATTCTGTAGCACTCCCATATATATATATATCTATATATATCTATATACATATATATATATATATATATCTATATATATCTATATACATATATATATATATATATATATATATATATATATATATATATATATGTGTGTGTATACTCAGATAAAAAAATGCTCCTACACACAGTTAAACATAATTCTTATCAGTGTCTTTCAAAATAAGATGCAATGCAATGTGGCCAATGTGGGTTGCAGACATTTTGCCCTCACCCTTTCCACAGCATTCCCCTTTCTCATTCTGTGTCTGAGTTACATGTTTTAAATAGCCAAACAATAATAACAATGTTCCCAGCAGTGCAAATACTTCTTGGTTAATGATAAACAATAAAATACTTCCAGATAACCAAACCGAGAAGTAACCAAGGCTTGTTGAAAAATTCAACATATACTATGCACCATAACAAACGTTCAACGAAAAAATAAAAAAATCACTTAAAATAAAATATATTACATGCAATAAAGACATATTTTATTTTAAGTGATTTTTTATTTTTTCGTTGAACGTTTGTTATGGTGCATAGTATATGTTGAATTTTTCAACAAGCCTTGGTTACCACTCGGTTTGGTTATCTGGAAGTATTTTACATGTTTTAAATGCTTACTGTGGAGGTTTTACTATTATATTAATTCATTTTAGAACTCTTCTTCCCAGATGTGAGGTTCTATGGGAAGGCAACTGTCAGGTGTCAATGTTGTGAGAGTATTTGTAGATGCAACCAATCTGGGTTGCAGGCATTGTACCTGTGACCCTTCCATAGCATTCAATGAGAAAGCTTTTAAATAACTTGCTCCACTGAAAAAAATGTGAACTATGTCTAATAAATCTCATACATAAGAACATTCTGCTTTTACAGTAAAGAGAGTTAAATCATTATCTAAAAGAGAAAATGTCTTATAAACTAACTACAGTAAACTCTCAGTTAACCAGCACCCATGGGGATTGGTAGATGCCAGATAACTGTAGTTTCTGGTTGCTTGAGAGTTACTAGTAACAATAGGCTGGACTAATACTGTACCCTACACTATTTGTTTGGTTTGACTTGTTCTTAGGTTGGAGAGAGAGGGAATTTATTCCTGTCTTCCTTTTTAAAACTTTAAAGCTCTAAAAACGTAAGGTATGTTTCTGTGTGTGTGTGTGTGTGTGGGGGGGGGGCAGAAAGTTGAACACATGAAAATTGTACTGTTTTTCTTCAAATTTTTTTTTTTCTGGTTGCTTGAGCTCCTGTTAACTGAGAGTTTACTGTAATAGTAAATGTCTCTATTGCTTTAAACTTCCGATTCATATAAATAAAATATTTGACCAGTGAATAGAAATATCTGGAATGATATACTACCAGTCCACAGGGTTTATTTGAATGGTTTCTGTCAGAGACCAGAAGTGAAGTGAAAACCCAATGTCTGTATCTGCATCTGTGTCTTTGAAGAAGTGAATGCAAAACACCATATAGTTAGTGAACTTTATTTATTGATTGATTTATCATTGTTAACCTGGTTGGTACACAGACCCTTTTCAGGTACAACTCTGGCTAAAGAGGCATAATGCAACAAAGGCAATAATTTTGCAATGCACTGATATAAGGCAATGGAAGCAATATAAAAAAAGATAATGGGCAGGATTCACGATGGCTTGCATGGAGTCTAAGAGTCGTGTAAGACTCCATGCAGCCATAGCGATCCAGGAACAGCCCGAAATACCATGTAAGAGACCAGCTAAAACGTCTGTTACACGGGCAGGGTGTGGGTATGCTAATTACCTCATTTGCAGGTGAAAGGCATGCAAATGAGGTAGATTAGTGATCCACGAAGCTGAAACTAGCCTGTGTAAGAGTCATGTTAGATGCAGAAATGTACTCAGTTGACAACTGAGTACGTTTCTGCAAATAACACAATGGAGCCATGTCAGCTCCAAATAAAGTGTGCATATGTGTCAGGCAGCATGCCAATGGCCAAATATGTGGCCATTGGCACGGTAACCCGATGCAAACATGAAATAATTTTTTTTTTCCGGCGATCGGCGAGGTTTAAACGCAGAGCAGCCCCGCGTAAAACGGGCTGTGCTATATAAGACATAAAAATAAAGGTTTAAACCCACAAATGTGGGTTTTATGCATTGCATGGATTTACAATGCAGGGACTAGCAGACCAAAAACAACATGGCCACCGTTTAGTGGTTGCTAAGGGGGGAAGCTGAGTGTAAGACAAGTAACTAAGCATTAGTAGGCAATCCTATGTAAATGAGTGGTAGGATAGTGAATCGCACTGTCACATAGCAAATGAGCACATTCCATGTAGTGTAAGAGTTAGATAAGGGGGAGTAACAGAGTAGGATATAGGTGACATCACAGGGGGGAATGTTAGAAAGAAATCAAGCTCATTGGAGCAAAGTGGTATGTGACAGATGTCAGTCACACAGCATAGAAAGAGGAGTGTCAAGAAATAAGCATGGGAAAGTCAAGAAATGGAAGGTGTACACTGTGGTTAACACCAAAGTTTCTTGCTGTGTGTGCATGTGCGCGTGCTGGGAGGCGCGAGTAAGACAGAGTGCACGCGTGTAAGCGTGAGTGCGTGCATGTAAGGCAGAGTAAGCATGTAGGAGCCTGTTTAAAGATCTGTAAACCAGTTTGCGCTGTTGTGCGTGCGTTTTAACCTGAATAAGCAGATTCTAGTCCGTGTAAGCATGTGTGCACGCGTGGTAGCCACTGTGAGTGTGTTTTCACTGGTATGCGTGCTGCTCCACCCTGAGTAAACAGAGAGGAAAAGGGAAGCAGAAGAAATAGTAGGAAGCCAGCAGGGAATACTGGTAGAGCTAGCAGGTGAAAACAATTAGAAGCAGGCAATTACACAGGCAGAATACTAGCCAAGTCCAGCACTTAAAACACTGCAAACAGCATTGCAGTATGTTTCTCTCAAGAGACACTGCAAGACAGGAGTAAGCTATTAGAAGTGTAAACTGAAAAAGCTGCACTCAGACCAAACATGCTAGGGGCTGCCATAGCTGTTATAAGGAGACATAGGAGACTTGCTGAGTGTGGTGACAATGCAAATGCTGCCAGACAACCCACAGTGAGGAGATGGAGAAGAGTGTACAGGCCCAGGGTCACCTACCAGGGGTTACATGAGCTGGAGATAGTGGAGTGCTATAGAGTGGACAGAGACCTCCTGCAGCAAATCGTTGAGCTGTGCAGGCCACGCCTCACTCACAGAACCTACAGAGGGGAACCCATCCCAGAGGAAACCAAGGTATGTGTTGGCCTAAGAATACTAGCAACAAGTACCTTCCATAGACCAACTGGTGATATGATGGGGATATCACAGGCATCAGCTTCCAGGGTACTGCACCAGTTCCTGGATGCCATGTCAGCACATGTCAGTGAGCATGTATATTTCCCCAATTCCCGTGAGATATTGGCCAGCAATATGCGTCTCTTCCAGCAAATAGCGGAATACCCTGAGGTAGTGGGTGCAATAGACTGCACGCATATATGCATCAAAGCACCAGCCGGTGAGCGGGGTAGGGCCTACATTAACCACAAGGGCTTCCCCTCCATCAACTGCCAGGTCATGTGTGATGCCCAGGGCATAATAATGAATGTGTGTGCTGGCTGCCCTGTAAGCTACCATGATTCCCATATCTGGCATTTGACACAGCTGTACCAGACATTTGCCACTGGGGACATCCCACATGGTCACTTAGTGGGGGATGCTGGATATGCACTGGAGTCATGGCATATGACACCCATCAGAAACGCACACACACCTGAACAAGAACGCCATAATGAGGCACACGCACAAACACAAAATGTAATAGAGCGTGTGTTTGGGCTGCTCAAGTCATGGGTCCAGTGCCTGGACACATCTGGTGGAGCCTTGCAGTACTCACCAACTACATGTACCCAAATTGTCATGGTATGTGCTATGCTACATAATATGATTCTGCTAAAACAGCTGCAGCAGGACCAGCATAGGGCCAGGACAAACAGCCCCCCACCATTGCCAAGGCCATCACAGGCAGAGCGTGACTCAGAGGAGGAACAACCTGAGCCTGCACCAGTAGGCAGAAGGAGGCATGCCCAGTATGCCTTGGCCTTGGCAAAGAGGCAACGCATAGCACATACACTGGCTCAGTAGGAACCCTGGGAATGATACCCCTCTCTGACTCACTCATATAGTAACAGGGATGCCTGACATGACACAACCTGCTTTCAAACATGTACGGGGAGTGTAGTATGTGCATCCGACATAGGCAGCCCTGCAGCACCACCTGAGGCATGATTGCCATGTGTTAAGCAATGAAACACCATCTAGTATATGCAAACATGAAGACCCTGCCTAACATCTCACCCTCACCAAGCATGATGTCACATTATGAAGACAACAAGATCAAGTACAATAATTGGCTGAAGTATTGCTGTTAGCAAAGGGGAACAAATGGCTGACAGCCTGGGATGACATGCCGAACAAGACATGATGTTCCACCTGCTAGGGATGACAAGCACCCAGCACACCTGGCTGTGTGGATACTGGCAAAGGCTGTTGTCACCCCCACTGTGCCTTGAATAGGTAAGGCTGGAAACACAAACCCACCACCATAGGTAACACAAGGAATAACAACCTGGACGTAATGCTACCCAATGCCAGAAGTCTAAACTGCAGGGTGCATGCAGACCAAACCCACCTCAGCATGGAGAATGTTAATATCTGTTCTGTAACAGAAACCTGGGTCATGGCCCAGAAGAGCACCCAAATACTACCAGGTTATGCCTTATACCATGCTCTACAGCCCCAAAACATGGAACAAACTACAGTAGGAGTGTGGCTGTCAGTAATTGTCAAGGATAACCACACCCCCAGGTTGGTACCACAGCAAGAAGCAGCATGGACTATCCACGGGCATGTAACAGTGGCTCAAACTGTGTCCCTGTTTGCAGCCTGCTACAGACCACCCTCACAAACCCAGGAACCCCAGCCAGCCTTCCTGAAGACACTGCAGAATATGAATATCTCAACAAATACCAAACAAGGCACACACAAAGTATGACATAGGTGGCAATCCATTATGTACGGAAGAAGTAATCAGGGACCTAGGGACACAAGTGGACGGTAACCCATTATGTGACACTCACATTGCCAAGGTGGCCAGGAATACCTGCTATATTGCCCACCTTAATATGAAAGGATGCACATGTAGATTAAGAGAGGTCACTGTGCCCCCATACTCTTCCCTTATCAGGACCATACTTGAGAACAATGCCCCAGTTCGGATGTACCTTACCTGACACCTGCAGCAGTTAGAAAGACCCCAAATGTACCTCACCAAGAGGATAAAGGGTCCAAACATTTGTCATCTGCTGCCTGGCTGAAGAAACCACAGCCCAATTCACATGCATACTGCCCAGTCAGAGGTGATGTATGCCTGATGTACAAGGCCATGTCCAATCCAGAATGAATGGACATGCTCCACTGCAGAAACTCCAAATCCAGCAGAGACACCACAGTGAGATATCTGAACCTCCACACATAGATAAATAGGATGTGCTGGAGGGACAGATCCATAACCCAGAGGCTCCTTACACTCTGGAACAGAATCTCAGTCCATGATAGACTGAGCTCCACACTCATACACAACAAGAGAAATCCGGTCATGTGCATGGGAGATAGTAGGTGTACACTGGGAGCCATCCCTGTGTCACATCTAGTAAAGTAAACCCCAAATGGGCATAATATGCACGTTGCAAGGGGTGTCGAAAGACACACACAGTCTGTCTATTCTCCAACATGGCCAGGGCAGATAGCCTAGTATGAACCTATGAACCTATGATGATACAAATTGTGCAGGACACAAAGGATAATCACACAGCTGTCCTAACTGATGGTAGAAACCATGGTGATAATCCACACATATGCTCTGCAGTACTCAAATATCAGAAACAATACACCAAACCCACACACATTGCCAACATCCAACCTAACAGATTCTATGCAAACTCCCCACCAGCACCAAACTGCCAAATATCTACCCCAGCAGAGTGTTGGCCCCCTGCCATTGCAGATGCTGAGGTAACAGCTAGCATCTACAAAGCAAACCACACAGCATCAATGGTACCAGATGGTGTCCTTTGTTGTGTCCAACAAGTACTGTAAGAAGAATGGAACACCAAATAGCACTACTGCGCACTCACAGTCCTACCACAGGATATGTACCCAAAGAGCAGTGTACAGCAACAGTGATCCCTCACCACAAAGGTGGTGCCTGAATGGATACTGCAAACTATCACCCCTCAACCCTGACTATCTTGGTTGGCAAAGTAATGGAGAGGATGATCATGGATCCCAGGAATAATAAGAATGGATACCTACAGACATTGGACCCTACCCAGTGTGACTGTCATAGGGCAGATCCTGCCCCTTACACATGTCTGACTCATGTGAAACGCGCACCAAGGCCATTGATGTGGGGAATGTGGATCACACAGCCTATCTGGACCTTGCTAAACCCTTCCATACAATACCCCAGTTGTTCAGTACAGATAAGCTCACCAGCCTAACTATAAACCCCTATCCAAGTAGATGGGTTGCAAACCAGCTCAAGGACAGAACTGATCTGGACAGACATGCTGCAGCCATGTCAGACTACAAACCAGGTACAACTGGCATCCCACAAGGCACGGTCCTGGGACCTCTCTTGCATGCTATATATGTTACATAGGTACAGGCCAACATGGAAGGACTCTGTCTGAACAGGTTTGCAGATGACTACAAACTGCCCACCATATTGGACCCTCCAGCTGACACAAGCATCCTACAAAAGGCACACATATAAACAGACAAGTGGTGCCACAGCCATGTCAACAAGCTAAATGCAGAATAGTGTATAGTCATCCCCTGTGGAAACACAGTACATGGACACAAATTACCACATAGGTGTTAACCCATGAAGTACATCAGGAGCAATAAGAGACCTGGGGATACAAGGTGATAGATATCCTGCATGTGACAACCATGTGTCTGTAGTGGTTACAGAAACATACCATATACCCACCTAATCATGAAGGTAAGCACAGCTAGGTCAGGGTAGGTCATCATGCCTCTCCAGTCATCCATCAGCAGCCTCACAATTGCGTACAATGCCCTTGTGGGATGTACCTTAGCAGACACCTGCATCAACTGGAAAGACCCCACAAATACCCAACCAGGAGGATCTCAGAGCTGTAACAGATGCCATGTGTTGCCTGATTAAACAAACTGCAGCTCCACACAGTGCCATACCATCTGGCTGGAGGTGATCTGTGCCTGATGTATAAAGCCATGACCAAGCTGGAATCAATGGACATCTGGCACCATGTAAAATCTGAATGCTGGTGACCTATGCAGATGACAGGCCTGAACCACAGCACAGACATAAACACAACATGCTGTACCTATTGGTCCATAACCCAGAAGCTCACTCCACTCATGACTAAACCCCCAGTACAGGTTATCCAGGGAGTCCCTCATTGACTGTCATCCAGAGGAATCATGATGACTGGATGGGAGATGGTAGGTGTACCCTGGATATCACCTGTATGTCACGGGTAGACAGAGGCACAGCACACTAACCTTGACATATGTCATGGCAAACATCAGTAAATATGTGCGTTGAAGTACAAACACTCTCTGACTAGCATTACAAATGGCCTAGGGCACATGGCCATTGTTTGTCACTGTCCACACAAGTTGTGGAATACATTAACAATGTCGGACAATCCTGTTCTTTGTTGTCCATATCTGAACAAAATGCAACATGGTCATATCTGCACAACGGCCCTCAACCAGTCTGGTTTGCTCACTATAAATATTACAAGCAGTGATAGGACTGAAACCGATGATACTGTCCACCACAGTGAAAGTACTGAACCAGTACACTATACAACAATACACTGTTTGATCAGTATGAAAGGATGTTGACAACTGTATGCAAACTATCCCATGGCAACCCTGCAGGCACAGCATAATGCCTGTTAGGTTCAGACACAAAGCGGTTGGGCAGTAAGAACACAACCTGACATCCAACACTCAACTGTACATGTGAAATATAGATGAAGTCCACACACAAACACAAATGTGGTGGACCACAATTCCCAACATATGGAAAGTTCACACTGGGCATGCTCGCACATTTAGATAAATGAGACGTGTCAGTCAAGAAGCCATAGAAACTGTGAACTGAGCATGCTCACACACTTAGGCCATGTCACAGTTCAGCAGTTGCACACACATATCTGGCATTTGTATGTGTTAACACAGGAACCTCCCACAATACAGAAATCTGCCCAGTGCACACAGTGAAATTACAACAGAGACATAAGTAAAGTACTGGATCCCACTCATATGCAAACATCTGCCACAGTACACAAGTTGTCCATAGAGATAGGGAAAGCTATGGCAATAAAGACCCACAAACAGTATATGAGCAGCAGATACTTGCATCTGACAGGTAAACATATGGTCGTAGAGTGCAATACTAGGCTATTGTCCCTAGGGAATACAGAAGGCTATCCACAGTGTATTTGGCGTCTGCCTCTGCAGTACAGTAGGCCACTGTGCCTCAGCAAAGTTAATGCATATATATGCTCTCCCCCTTACTGATGGATAGTAAAAGAAGTACACACCTCTTCATAAATAATGATGTTAGCACACTATACATATGTCAGGAGCACAAATGCTACCCAATAATTTGAATAGCGCACTCAGCTACTGCATGTCTCGTAAGTGTCATAATGTAGTTAGGTAGGAGTTTGAATCCTGCAAGTGCTCACTGTATGTGTGACTGTGGGGGGTCAAGTGTGTGTAATTCTGTGTGTAAGAAAAATGTCCCTTTTGGCAATTAGTACAACCCACCACATGCTGCATATTCCACTGTCTAAACACTGATGATGTCAGCACCCTATAAGTACAGCAGGAGAAAGCAAGCTTCCCAGTAATGCAAATAGTGTGCTATGCTACTGCGTCGTGCACAAATGTCATACCATAGTTAGGTAGGGGTTTGAATCTTGAAAGTGCTCCGTGTGTATGTGGGGAAAGAGTAGTGTGTGTGTAATTCTATGTGTAAGAAAAATGTCCCTTTTGGCAACTAGTACAACCCACCACATGCTGCATATTCCACCGTCTAAACACTGATGATGTCAGCACCCTATAAGTACAACAGAGAAAGCAAGCTTGCCAGTAATGCAAATAGCGCGCTCTGCTATTGCGTCTTTCTCAAATGTCATACCATAGTTAGGTAGGGGTTTGAATCTTGAAAGTGCTCAGTGTGTATGTGGGGAGGGAGTAGTGTGTGTGTAAAAGAAATGTCCCTTTTGGCAACTAGTACAACCCACCACATGCTGCATATTCCACTGTCTAAACACTGATGATGTCAGCACCCTATAAGTACAGCAGGAGAAAGCAAGCTTCCCAGTAATGTAAATAGCGTGCTCTGCTACTACATCTTTCACAAATGTCATACCATAGTTAGGTAGGGGTTTGAATCTTGAAAATGCTCCGTGTGTATGTGGGGAGGGAGTAGTGTATGTGCAATTCTATGTGTAAGAGAAATGTCCCTTTTGGCAACTAGTACAACCCACCACATGCTGCATATTCCACTGTCTAAACACTGATGATGTCAGCACCCTATAAGTACAGCAGGAGAAAGCAAGCTTCCCAGTAATGCAAATAACGCGCTCTGCTACTGCGTCTTTCTCAAATGTCATACCATAGTTAAGTAGGGGTTTGAATCTTGAAAGTGCTCAGTGTGTACGTGGGGAGGGAGTAGTGTGTGTGCAATTCTATGTGTAAGAGAAATGTCTCTTTTGGCAACTAGTAAAACACACCATGTGCTGCATATTCCACTGTCTAAACACTGATGATGTCAGCACCCTATAAGTACAGCAGGAGAAAGCAAGCTTCCCAGTAATGCAAATAGCGTGCTCTGCTACTGCGTCTTTCACAAATGTCCTACCATAGTTAGGTAGGGGTTTGAATCTTGAAAGTGCTCAGTGTGTATGTGGGGAGGGAGTAGTGTGTGTGTAAGATAAATGTCCCTTTTCGCAACTAGTACAACACACCACATGCTGCATATTCCACTGTCTAAACACTGATGATGTCAGCACCCTATAAGTACAGCAGGAGAAAGCAAGCCTCCCAGTAATGCAAATAGCGTGTTCTGCTACTGTGTCTCTCAAAAGTGTCATAACATAGTTAGTTAGGGGTTTGAATCCTACAAGTGCTCAATGTGTATTTGGTGGGGGAGAAGGGTGTGTGCAATTCTATGTGTAAGAGAAATGCCCCTTTTGGCAACTAGTACAACCCACCACATGCTACATATCCCACTGTCTAAACACTGATGATGTCAGCACCCTATAAGTACAGCAGGAGAAAGCAAGCTTCCTAGTAATGCAAATAGTGCGCTTTGCTACTGCGTCTTTTACAAATGTCATACCATAGTTAGGTAGGGGTGTGAATCTTGAAAGTGCTCAGTGTGTATGTGGGGAGGGAGTAGTGTGTGTGCAATTCTATGTGTAAGAGAAATGTCCCTTTTGGCAACTAGTACAACACACCACATGCTGCATATCCCACTGTCTAAACACTGATGATGTCAGCACCCTATAAGTACAGCAGGAGAAAGCAAGCCTCTCAGTAATGCAAATAGCGTGTTCTGCTACTGCGTCTCTCACAAGTGTCATAACATAGTTAGGTAGGGGTTTGAATCCTGCAAGTGCTCAGTGTATGTGGTGGGGGAGTTGAGTGTGTGCAATTCTATGTGTAAGAGAAATGTCCCTTTTGGCAACTGGTACAACACACCACATGCTGCATATTCCACTTTCTAAACACTGATGATGTCAGCACCCTATAAGTACAGCAGGGGAAAGGAAGCTTCCTAGTAATGCAAATAGCGTGCTCTGCTACTGCGTCTCTCAGAAATGTCATAACACAGTTAGGTTGGGGTTTGTATCCTACAACTGCCATGTATTTTTTTGTCACACAGTATGTCCATGTGTGTGGGGTGTTGTTCCCAATATTGCACGACATAGATCATATCAGTAATGTCAATGCACACATGATGTATGTGTGTGCCACATAGACATATGTACCTGTGAACTGTAAGAGTTCCCATGTCCGAAGCCTGCCTCATGTGAATACATGGAATCTGCATTAGACAACTGTATGACTGTGGTGTTCTGTGCAGGGGCTGCATGTGGTATGTGAATATACAGTGTGAGTTGTATATGGTGTCATCCTACCAGCGAGGGATACACGACTGGTCTGGAGCATATAGTCCACATGTTGTTGATGAACAGGTGCAGCATGTTTCCACCTCTTGTGGGAGTGGTAACAAGTTGTTCCATAGCAATTAAGTGAATGAATGCTAGGAACCTTTCAGCTAGGGTCTTGGAGCTAGAGGAATGCTCACATTCTATGTTTGGGTAGTTGCAGTCCACCCATATAATGGTGCTTGTAGAGGCCGTCATATTCCCAGTATTGTCAAGAAGGCCAACTGGGTTTCCTGGGTATGAGAGGGTGGTGTGTGCCAGGCTATGAACCTGAAGGCAGTCTGACCCACTGTTAGTTGCACATAGATAGGCTCTGATGCTTTGTGCTGTGCCACCAACCTGGAGGTGTGTGTGTCTGTGGTGCCTTTGGATACATCCCCCCTGTTCTGGTTTGGTGCATGTATAGGGGACGACAAGCATGGTATGAGTTATGACCTGGCAGTGCTGGGGTGCACCTGAGAGCCTTGTACCAGCAGTCTGTTACTGCATGGATATTGCTGTTCTCCATGCTAAGGACAGTGTCCACTGCATGCATCCTGAGGTTGACACTGCTGGCATTGAGTAGCATTTCCATTAGTGTCCTATCCCATGTGATACCTGTGTAGGTGGCTATGTAATTTGAGCCTTGCATAAAAAGGCACTATGTGTGTAGCAAGAGTCTCTGCCAATATACAACGGCCCATGGGTGACAGGTGCAAGCTGTCCCTATCAAAGCAACGTGGCTTGTCTAGCATGTAATCCCATGCTGACAGGCATTGGATCCCCTTTGAATGTCACCAAAACATATGGCGATTGTAGAAATTGATCATCCTGTCTACATATTGTGGCAGCATTCTTGCTGAGGGTAAGATGCTACTCAAGGTCAGGGTCATACCAGCCTGTGCCACATGCTCAGAGAGCCTCTCTATGTCCCCTATCATGTAGTGCAGGGAGGTACGTCACAGGTCATTCACACTGGCGCGGTCAATGACTGAGTCATATGTGTACATGCCTTGGAGTGACCTGTATGCTTGTGTTATGTGGTGGATCACAGTGCCCAACGGGCATCTCACCGTGACCTTCTCCCTGGTGAGCAGGACCGCAGTGTATCTGATGATAGGGGTACCTATTACAACTGTAGCATGTGTGTTGTTAAGCTGTATGGGCTGTGACTGTTTGGCACACAGGCTTTGTGAGCTATGTGTTGCATGTGCTCTGTTCTCATGCAACGTTTGCTTGTGTGTCTGCTTTGCAGGTGTCTGCTGCTCAGGCAGGATGCTATTCTGAGACTCCAAGAATGTTCCTGTGTGTTTCTGTGTTTGGATTGCTGTCGTGGCAGGTCTATGTGAGACTGGTATTGTATTCACTGTAGTATCCCACTCCACCTGACAGGGTATGCCAGTACTGAGTTAAGAGAGCTTAACCCCCAGTTTGGCTATGTGGTTGCATCTCTCACATGTGTTGTACGTTTATGGGGAGGGGAGAGAGTTGTCTGTGTACATGAGGCAGCTGTAACATTGCCACATGACTCACAGATTCACCAACTGGACCAGAGAGGAGATTGGCAAGTGACCTTTGCATATGCTACCATAGTAATGTGAATCCCATAACAATTAACAACACATAGGGCCAATGGGGAACAAGGTACTCAAGGTGAGTATGTGAGGGTGTAGTGCTCTTGATTTCTTAGTGCTGGCATATGTAAATGCTTTCATGAGCAAATGCCAGGTAAGTCATATGCAATGTGTTACAGGCAACTTACATGCAAACAGGACAAACAGTGACGTTCTGTCAAGTGAGACATGGACATCAGTACAGTAAGCAATACAGATGTCACTCGGGATCCACAGAGGCACTGTACATCTGCATTGCAGGTGGAATCAGTGTTTCAGGGACATATCAAGCAAACATGCATACCAACAAAGCTACAGTCAGCAGGCCTGGATCTAGACTATGCTACAACAAACAAGGTGTACGACTTCCAGTAGGTAACAGCGCATATATGCAGGCACTATAAGCCTGTACCCAGAAAGTCACAGGTCAGATGGGCTGTGTCCAGCCCCACCTCCCACAAGTGTACAGACCATGTACCTTTGTAATGTAGAATAACTGGCCTGAAACCCAAATGCTCATACCTGAACTAATACACATTTCGAATAACAGGCACTGAGCCCTCACTCAGCAGTTCCAAACTTTGTAGGATGTATGCTACCTGTCCTGGCACCACAGTATCCTTGAAATGTATGGAGACTCTCCCTCCAGTCATAGTTAGTTCTGTGTTTTGGGGCTGTCATGCATGGTACGAAGTCTGACCTTGTAGTGCTAGGGTGCTCTTGTGAGTCTTGAACCTGTTGTGTATTACTGCACAGATATCAACATCCTCAAACATCCTCATTGCAGAGTCGAGTGTGGGCAGCATGCAACTTGCAGTTGACATGTCCATCATTGAGTATCAATACTTACATTTTCTTATCCCCTGTGCTACCTATGTAGGTGGCCTTCTGTTGACAGCCTCACCACCAGTATGCAAAGATGTGCAGATATTACACTATGGTAATTACTATGGGTGTACAAAACAATACAATGACATTCATACTGTAACTGCATCAGGCATGCTGGGATATACCCACAATTATATCATTACACTGTACTGTTGACATCATGATACTATTACTACACTTCTATGTATTCATCCTGTGCATCAGCACCATGTTAACCTGTTCCTGCACCGATGTTACAGAATGCAGGAGCTGGCACAGTTTCATCATATGCACAGGATGTGTACTTGGTATGCCTGAGTCTGCCACTGATACAACCAAGTGACATGTCTGTGTTTGTGTGTGTGTGTGTTGGTGAGGGACAGCAGTACAAGATGGGGCAATGTTGATGCAGTGTGTGCGTGTATGCGGTAGCCCTAGGTGTTATCAATTCACATGTGTGTATGCATGCACACAGTTCCACCTCATGGCTGCCATATACAGGTGTTTGTGGACAGCCACAGACTGTACCTGCCAGGTCATACAGATCACTGTCTCTGGCCACGGACATGGTACCTGTGCCTGGCAGGGGTGCTAGTGGTATCAGGTACTAAGCCAGACTGGGTACTGTCATCAGAAGCAGGTGGTTGGTGACTGGAGACAGGTCCCTGTTGGGACTGTCCAGAGCCACATGCACGTGGTCTCTTGGGGTGGTCTGATGACAGCACAGACCCAGCATTGCCGGGGCTGCTGCTGGCACTATGGGAGCAGCCACAGGCCTGTTGCTGTTGCTGGCATACGCCCACGTCGACACCTCAACTGTCCACCATTGCCCTGGCTCATGGACATGTAGCTGTGGAACAGATCTAATGTGTCCCCCCAATGTCTGTCAATGACCTCGGTGAAATTATGGATGGCAGCCGCAACATCACACATACTATCACTCATAGCTGTGCGGCATTCTCTCAGCTCCCTCAGACCCTGTCTGGTGTACCATTCCATACATGATTGTGCCTGCATTACAGCCCGAAACATAGCTGATGTTGAAAGACCTCTGTGGGCACGTCTGACAGGAGCAGTACACCCACGGATGCTCCCACGAGAACCCCTGGACATCTGCCTGTGTGGTACCATGTCAGGACCTTGGCCATGACTGCTGTGTGGGGATGCATGTGCCACCGATAACACATTACCCTGGTCAATGCCCATTGTATCCTGTCCATAACCTAGGGACATTGGTGACAAAGGATGTATTGGCAGGATGACTGTGCGCATTGATGGGGTCAACAGCTGTGTACTGTCAATTGGCTGACCAACGACGGACCCTTGCACACCTCCCTGTGCCATTACACAGGTATCATCATTATCACTATCCATGGCAGCTGATTCAGGTTCCCTGCTGCACAATACCAGAGCAGCACCAGAACCTGTGGGAGTAAGACAGGAAACACAGTTTACAATGTGTACACAATGTCGCCACTGATACACACATGCACACATGCACACATGCACACATCCGCACATGCACACATGCACACAGGGCACATGCACACATGCACACATGCACACATGCGCACATGCACACATGCACACATGCGCACATGCACACATGCACACAGGGCACATGCACATATGCACACTCTTCAGTATATGAGATATTAACACACAGATGCAAACACACCTGCAAACACATAGCACTACTGCTTCAGCCTATTATTACTATTAGTATCACAAGTATTGAAGGTATTGTTATTACACACTCACCAGCATGGATAGGCTACCTTGCTGTTACACCAGAGGGACCTGCAGAAATGAGACATTTATTGTCAGTGGCCACAAATGTGCCATTGATACTGTGAGTATGATACAGTTCAGTAGTACAACAGTTGGCTTCCACAGGTCTACTGCTGATATTGAGAATATCACTCTTGCACAATAATTACCAAGATAACAGCTACAAACTGAGGACACACCACACACATGCATAAACTAACAGTGTACAGAACAGTCAACTATACATATGGCATGTTACCTGCATGCTCCAAGCCCTGCTTCTGGGTGGCTCCAGCCTCCATCATTATGCATGTATGCTGCTACTGTTGTTGCTGTTGGGCTGGAGCCACAACACTTAGGAGTAGTCCCTCCAGTCTGGTGAGGGGGGGGAATGTATAGCTGCCCCACAACCTGTGGCAAGCTGTTGCCTGTGGATATCCGACGCATGCTGACGGACATTTCTAATTAAATCACTGCAGTGATGGCGTACCTGCTCATATGTCAAAAAAAAAACCTAAACTAAACCTAAACCTAACAAACTAAACCTCCCAAATCTCTCACAATAGCTCATCTTAACATCCGTAGCATATGTAACAAACTTCCTGCTCTTCATGCCCTACTAGAAGTCCAACAGTTTGACATTCTCTGTCTTACTGAAACCTGGCTTAAACCCACAATAAAAGATAACGAAATTATCCCCCCTGGCTATAACATCCTAAGACAAGATCATCTTAACAAAAAAGGTGGAGGAGTAGCTATACTCTTCAAAACTGGACTGGAAATAAGTAAATCAGCCCTTACCCCACCACATGACTCTAATGTTGAACTGATTATTTCCAAACTCCCTAAACTCACACAAAACTATTAATATTATCTGCACTTATCTTCCCCCAGGCAACAATTCCCCCATATTAGAAGACCTACTAAACTGGTTTTCAATTAATCTCCTTCAAGAAACAATACTACTAGGTGACTTTAATATTGATTGGAACATGTGCAAACAAACTAATCCATCTACCATTATTAACCTGCACGGATTCCATCAAACCATTAACTCCACAACTAGAACAAATAAAAACAATAACAAAGAAACCATTCTCGACTGGATCTTGACTAATAGTCCCCAACAAATGTATTCAACAGGTACCCTCCCAGACGACCTTAGCAACCACTCTCACATACATCATTAGGCACAAAACTCATCTAACAACACCTCCCTAATTCGCCTCATCTCGCAGCAAAAAACATTTTAACCTTCAGCAGTTTCAAAACAAACTCAGCTTGATTAACTGGTCACCTCTAAAAACTCTCCCAATAGATGAAGCTGTTAACCACTTTAATAATAACTTTCTTACTATTCTCGATCATCATGCCCCCATCCGTTCTATACAAATGAAATCTAAGACAGCTCAATGGCTAACAACCAACACCAAACAACTTATCCTTAGTAAGAATAAAGCTTGGACTAAATGGAGAACCACGAAAGACTCTTTTGATCACCTTAGCTTCAAACAAAAAAGGAACAAGACTAAGCTTGCTATCAAACAAGATAAAAGGAACTATTACACCAAACTACAGCAATCCTCCCACCGCCAACCACAAAAATTTTGGAAATCAATTAACTCACTACTATCCCCTGGCAAGGTTGAAACCCCAACCCACTAGGCTCCTGCCCTGACTCTCCCTACAAACAGCTAACGATTCAATAACTTCTTTACTTCAACCATACTTAAACTGGCCAACCAACAAAGCCCTGACCCCTCTTTACTAGGTAATTCTAACTGCACTCCACCTCTATTTCAACTTAAGGCCATACCTACTAGCTATATTCTTAATTTACAGGCCTCTGCAAACAGGACAAACGGGACCTGTAAGTAGACAGGCACAGTACAGTACACAATGTCACGGGGATCCACAGACACTGACACTGCATTGCAGGGGGAACATGCAGGGACATAACAAGCAAACATGCATACAAACAAAGCACACAGCAGGCCTGGACTAGATATGTAAACAAAAAAGGTTACACCCGAAACATGCATATGCGGGCCTATAATTCCCCAAAAAATCACGGGTAGAGGGGGGTACCCCACCCCCACAAAAGTGTACAAAGCCCTTTCGAATGAGAATAAGGGCCTGCCCAAAGGCCATACCTGTAATAATTTTTAATAACAACATGGCCCTCACTCAGAGTTAAAACTTTGAATTTATTACCTGTCCTGGACCACGTATCCACATGTAGGAACTCCCCTAGCATGTTATTCTGTGTTTTGGGGCTGTCATCATTATGAGGTTGCCTTGTATGGGGGTTGCTTTGTGAGCAACCTTTGGTATTCTCACAGATATAAACACCTAAAAATTTTGCGGTGATTGGAAGCTGCAACTTCATTACATGCCATATTGATTAAATATGTACTTTTTCTTATCCCTTCTCCCTAGTATCCTTCTGTTGACAGCCTCACCCCCTTGCAAAGTTGGATTTTCCTGGTTTATTTGGGGTTAAAAAAAATAAATGAATTATCTGTAACTCACAGGCATCTGGGAAAATACCCAAATGATTATTACACTGTTGTTGCTGATACATTACTACACTTTATTCACCCTTCCAGCACCATTTAACCTGTTCCTGCACCATTTTACAGATTGAAGGGGGCACACATCAATCACATTTACGGTACCTACTCCACTGATAAAACCCAAACATTCTTTGGGTTTTGGGGGGGGACAGCAAAAAGATGGGGAAATTAGCATTTACTACCCTGGGGTTTATCAACATGATCTCACACATTCCCCTCATGGCTGATTACGGTTTTTGGACGCCACAACTTACCTGCCAGGTCATAAGATCACGTTTTGGGCCACACATTACCTGTGCCTGGCAGGGGTCTACAATCAGGACTAACCGACTTACTGCATCAGAACATTTGGGTGCTAACTCCCTTTGGGGAGTCCAACCATGGCTCCGGGGGGTCTAACAGCAAAACCCAATTTTCTTCACTATGGGGCACCAAAAGGCCTTTGCTGTTCTGGCATACCCCCCACCCCTCAACTTCCACCATTCCCTGGTCAGGACTGTGGGGCAGATCTAATTTCCCCAATTCTTAATACCTGTAAATTTGGATGGCACCGCCATCACCTATGTATAGGGGTGTCACACTTCACTCCTCAACCCTGTCTGGTGTACCGTTCCAACAGTTTCCTCATTCACCCCAAACATACTGATTAAAAAGCCCTTTGTACTTGAGGGGGGTACCCCCACTCCCCCACGAAACCCCTCATTCCTGTGTGGACCATTCGGGTGGCCAGGCTGTTTATGCACCACCAAACCTTACCCGGGTTGCCCACGTATCCTTATACCGGGGCTTTGGTACAAAATGTATTGGCGGATGACTTTCTTTGGGGGGGGTCAACAGCTGTTACTTAAATTTACCAACCCCCTGGCCACCTCCTTCCAACCGGTTCTCTTTATACTTCCCGAGCTACAGGTTCCCTCTGACCAAACAACCAAACCCTTGGGAGGACAAAACCATTTACAATGTTACAAAATTCCCCTGATACCATGCACACATAAAATGCACAAACACACATACACATGCACACGGGGCCATACACATGCAAATGCCAACACACATGCCTGACCCACAGGGCACATCACACAGCACACCCCATAAAGTTAAACACCAGAACCAATGCAATAAAACATACACTACGTTCCCTTTTATTACTAAATCACAAGTTTTAAGGTATTTTATTACAACTCCCACAGGGAACTCCTTCTGTTACCCCAAGGGCCTGCAAAATGGACATTTATTTCGGGGGCCCCTTCCCATTGAATTTATTAACATTCAGAGTACAACATTCTTCCACATCTATTTATTTGAGAATATATTTTGCACTTTCCCAAGATAACACCAAACTGAGGAAAACCCATGTAATAACAGTGACAAACAGTAACTATAAATGGATTTTCCTGCACGCCCGGTCCTGCTGCTGGGGGGTCCAGAAAAATGCTGTTTTGTTGTGGGGCTACCACAACATTTGGAGTATTCCCCCCATTGGGTGGGGGGGGTTTTACCCCACCACCTGTGGAAATGTTGCCTTGGATACCCCCTTAACTTTTTAATTAAACAAAAAATTTCCCATATGCCCGGGTTATGGGGCCTATGTCATTTACCGAGGACCAGGTCTTGCCACAGTGCAGCCCTCTCCTGCTGGTTCTGGCTGGGGGGGAAAAGAGAAAACCCCGCACCAGGCTCTGGTGTATCTCCTCATCCTCGCACGAGTAACAGGGTTTCGCGGGTAACCCTAAGCCCTGAAAAGGAAAAGAAAATATGTCAGCAATTTTGTCAAAAAAATATGGCAAAATAAAAACATAATACTCGACTGTAGTGATATAACTTAACCACCATATATGGCATCTGTCTGTATTGGGGGATACACATGTAAATGACCAGATATCAGTGCTCAAACGACAATTGTGCAACAGTACCGGACACACTCCATATGACAGACTAGTATACTGCAGCAGTCAGCACACTGGTTCAGGTCCAATGCACAACCTCACACTGGGGGTTTGTACCAAGGTACTGTATGGGGAACATTATCAACCCATGCACTGCATGCAATGCACGTTACATATTTCACTGGTAATGCACACTACTCTTACTTGCCATAACCCTACCTACACCACAGTCACATACAGGGTAACACAGCACAACATATGACAATGTAGTATGTTTTGACCCAATCCTCACACATCTGTCTCTGGCCTCACACCAAGGACACACACTACCATGACAGACAGACAGTCATTGTGAGCAATCACACCAGTACATAACATGCACCCAGTCACTGGCACACTCATTCCACCTCACATATTTGGTTTGAAGGGGTTTTGGGTTTTCATTGTGTCTTAGGTAGGTATTTGCTATTGGCCCTCCTACAGCAGCATACTGTTATGCTACCCTGCCCTTGTGACACTGTGGGGATGACCTGCTCCTGTAAAAACAGTTAGACGGGGTGACTCATATGGCATATTACGTATGTGCAGAACATTCAGCAGGGGTGTGTCTGACAGCTACTCATCGGGAGCCTTGCTGCTTAATGCTGTGGGTTTACTCCAGGGTATGTCTTATCTGTGGGTAGGGCCTGTACCTCCACCATGTGCTCTTTACTGGTGACAAGGACAAGACATAGGTAATTTGGGGGATGTTGTGAGGTGTTACCATGGTTGTTGGACAACTGTCATGGGTGTGACTTCACTATGTATATCCAGCAGTGGTAACCTCTATGTAGGTAGTCGGGGTGCACTCTGTGGTCTTGTCAGTCACTCTGGGTAATGTGTTTAAATGCATTGACACAGTTATTTCTATGCTGTGTCCTTCTCCATACGGGCTGTCATGGGAGGTACATGTAGGACATTGTGGGGTGTAGGGGGTACAGTGACCTACATGTCCATAGCTGACACACCATGTCTGCTGACACTTTCCATGACAGGTATTACAGGACTAGTGTGCCCTTTTAAAATAAATGGGGAGCCTTTTGACATTGTTTGCCCCCCTGCCAGGGTGGTGGGAGGATCCATATTGGGGGTTATTTTCCATGTTTTGAAGGGGGAGGGTTCATATCCACACGGGTGTTCACCCCATTTTTAAGGATTTAAATAATTAACATTGCCTAATATATATATATATATATATTTATATATATATATATAGATATATATATATATATATTTTTTATATATATATATATATTTTATATATATATATATATATATATAGTAAAATAATAATATAATATGGGGAGAGAGGGGAGAGAGAGAGACAGAAAAGGGGGAGAGAGGAGGGGGGGGAAGAGAGAGAGATAGTCATATACAGACATATCAGACAGTCAGATCTGTCATATGTATATGTATCTACATATATCTATATATGTATGTTTTATTAATATATCTGTAGCATATTCTATCAATCTCATGTCTGTGCAGTAATGAAACCTGGTTCAAGGCTCCTGGAGCACCCCAGCTACCAGGCTATACCTCGATCATGCTTTTCCCCCTCCCAAACCATAAGGGAGGGAGGTCCATATTCAAACACACACCTCCAGGTTAGTGGCAACACATAAACCCCATCCAGGTGCAATAACCGTAGGAAAAAACTGCTATACAACTGGTAGCAGGTTACAGCCCCCCTCCCAATCTCGGGAACCCCATTCAGCCTTCCTGAAGACATTGGAGGATATGAATGTCCCCCAAACACCATCATATTGGGAGACTTCAACTACCCTAACATAACTGGGTGCAGTATGGTAGCCCAAGGACCCTACCCCAAAGGTTCTGGAATTCAAAAATTCAAATGCAATGGAACAGTAGTCACCTCTCCCACAAGGGAGATAATATACTAGACCTGATCATCACAAACATGGGGACAATGTGCTACACCGAAGTATACCCCTCACTAGTAATCTGACCACAAACTAATCACCCTGGATATACATATCCCACCTCCACCCCCAACAAAAAAGACTACAGTAAAAAACTTCTAAAAAGCCGACTTTACACTTCTTAAAACTGAGTGGTATCCTTTAAGCCCACTGGGCCAGTGGAAACCACATCCCACAATGCAGAACCTTCACAAATGCTTTCTGGACATCTCCAAGAATGCATGGATCATGCAATCCCAAATAAAACCAAGCCCTCCCACCAAGGGCAGGCATCCTGTCTGCATCCTGTCTGGTGGACCCCAGCCATAACAAATTGTATAAAAAAAAGCTACTGCACAACAGAGCAAAATCCCATAGAGAAGGCATCTTGATCAGCACTAGTAAAAGCTACATTCTCTCATACAAACATCCAAGGCCAACTTTGAGAGAAAACCCTATGGACACTAAAGATAACCACAAGGTTCCTGCTATGTTAGAAAACCGGGGGAAAACCCCAGATATGTTCAGAGTTAGTTCAAAATGACAAAATACACTGAACCCACAGATATTGCCAACATTCTGGCAGACAGGTTCAGTGCAAATTTTTTCCCCCTCACCCCCAAAAGGGGAAAATACTTATCCCAGCTGATGTAACCCCCCTGTCATCTCAGATGTCCGGGTGAGAACCCCTCAGCAAAGCTATAAACACAGCATAAATGGGACCTGACGGTACCCGGGTTGGGTGCTATGAACCCCAAGAGGAGCTAAACCGCACATAAATGCTATTTAACCATAGCCTTACTACAGGATATGTACCTGAACACTGGAAACAGCAACAGTAGTCCCACTCCAAAAAGGAGGCCCCTCTACAGACCCTGGTAACAAACCCCCATAAGCTTAACCAGCCTGGTCTGCCTATGGAAAGAATCATTATGGAACTAAAAAGAGACATTGGGGACTTACAGACACTTGATCCCACCCATTTTGGCTTTGAAAGGGCAGATCCTGCCTTTTGAACCTGGTTGACTTTTCAAACAGTCACTAGAGCCATTGCAAAAGCAGTCCATACAGCCTACCTGGACGTTTTACACAATCCCCCACTCTGGCATCATAGACAGGCTCAACAGCTGAAATGTAAATCCATATGTCACAAGATGGGTTGCAAATTTAAAGGATAGAACCCATAAATTAAAAATCCTGGGCCATGTCAGACTCAAGCCAGTCACAAGTGGTGTCCCACAGGGCTCTGTCCTGGGACCCCCATGCCTTTTTTCTCAGATGGGGAAGAAACTGGGGGGGTTTGTGGCTGACAAGTTCAGATGACTGCATACTAGGAAATATAAACACCAGCTGACACATACATCCTACAGAAAGGCCTTGAAAGGACAACTGGTGCCGGGGTCATGGCCTTAAACTAAGTGCCAAAGAATGTATAGTCATCCCTTTGGGAAAAAAAAGTACCCAAATTATCACATAGACAGTAACCCACAGGAAAAGTAATGAGACCTGGGGACCCAAGACAAAAGTGACCTCTCATTTGACACCCACGGGCCCAAAATGGTTGAAAGACTTTTTACCTTGCCCACCTTATCATGAAGGGATTCACATCCAGATCAAAGGGGGTCATTGTACCCTATACTCCCCCTTATCAGGCCCATGAATGGACTATGCCCCATTTGGTATGTCCCCACCGGGACTTTCAACAGCTAGGGGGCCCCTACCCACCAAGAGGATCAAGGGTCTCCAACATATGTCATATGCTGCCAGACTAAAGAAACTCCAGCTCTATTCATAGCATACCCCACTTAGAGGTGATCTGTGCCTTGGAACCATGTCCAATCAGGAATTGATGGACATGTTTCCCCCTCAAAATCCAAATCCATCAGAACCACGGGGCTAAAGATTTAAACCTCAGCACAAATATGAATAGGACATGCTGGGGGGGATCCCTAAATCAGAGGCTTCCCATACCCGGAACAGGATCCCAGTTCATGTTAGGCAGAGCCCCTCACTGACCCTTTTATGTGAAATCTTGACGGGGGATGGGAGATCAAAGGGTTTTCCCCCGGGGGCATCTCTGTGTCACTATTTGACAGAGGCACAGTAAACTAATTTTTTAAGGGGGGGCTTCACTGTGTCACTACTAGACAGAGGCACAGTATTCTAAATCTTTTTTACACTTTTTCCATTACATGGGCCATCACTATGGTCTTATAAATGCCCCAGGGCAAAACCTAGTACTAAACTATAAAAATGTGAAACTTTTATGTCTATGTATTTCTACATCCCCTCTATCTATGTATAATATATATATTATATATATATATATATATATATATATATATATATATAATACATACAATATCATATATAGAAAAAATATATATATATATATATATATAACCTTTTAGTTCCACATATGTATAAAAAAAAACATATTTGAAAACATTTACTTTTACAACCAATTGTAACCCTTTTACATTGATGTACAGCCTTCAGGGCAGTTGCAGTATGTCCTGGGCCCCATGCACATCTTCATATACATAATACAGACCAATAACACATTGGAGGGTTCACAGTATTGTTATATTAGTTTTACATTACCTGTGTTTGTTGCAGCTTTTTGCTTTTTCAGAAGGGCCTGCTGTCACTTGTTTGTTTTGTTGTTACTTTTTTTTTTATTCTTTTTTTTCTTTTCTTTTTCTTTTTTCTCTTTCTCTCTCTCTCTCTCTCTTCTCTACCTCCAGAGGGTGCAATGAAAGTATTGCATGTGTGGACTGGGAGTACAAAGCTTTGTAGGTATCTGCACATGTCCATGTGATGGCCTCTGCACCAATTGTTAGCCAGCATTTACTAATTGCATGCAGCCTGTTGTGTAGTGATTGCAGTTCTCACTGTGATTTAGGACAGTGCTATAAAAAAGGGTTTTTTAGGTAGGCATAGCCCTTTCAGATTATCAGGGGGGGGACCATGCTTTTGGGTGTGGACACTGTTCTGTGAGTGTAAGGGTTGGTATGTCTCTCATATTTCAGGCTGTGTTGTAGACACTGCAATGCATGTTGTTCTGTAACCCGAGTATTCCTTCCTCCAGTTTTTTCTCCGTGTGTATGTAAACTGACACCTACGGCTAGTAATACTGTGTATATGGGTGTGTGTGGTTTCCTGTGGGTGTTGAGGGGTAACTGGTATATAGCAGTGGCTCTTGCAATCTGTTGCTATGGCTTCAATATTTTCCCCTTTTCATTCACTTTGTATGCCTGCTAGGGTTTTTCCCGTAATGTGTTGCTATGGCTTTCCTATTTTCCATTTACATTCACAGCTTGTAATTTTCATATCTGTTTGGTCAGCAATTCCCTATGTGTTTGTTGGGTGGGGGGTTTCTGCATGCAGTGTGGTCTGGCCATGGTGTGGGCCTTGACACTTAGAAGGCTATTTGATCATGCTGCTGAGCAGGCCTCAGATACTCTCAGGTGCATCTTTTATCAGCCTCATGGAATGGTACATATCAGTGGGATACATCCATGAAATATTCTGATATTCTGCAGTTGTGACTGTGGGTTATTTTGAGCATATGTAGTACTACCCATTTGTGACGGGGGGTGCATACTTTTAGTTCATAGTTACCATTGCATGTGTTTAAAACCTTTCTGCCTACTATTAGTACATTTCACAGGGAGTCAGTGGGGCACAGTTGACATTTGTTTTCAAATCAGGGACATCCCTGTAACTCAGTCACAGTTGCTATGTCTGGGCTCTTAACTATTCAACTATGGCAGTGTTTATCCTGCTCTGAGTATGTGTGTGGCTTGCCAGGTGCTACTGTGACATTATTACATACTAGCTACCAACTAGCATGGCTGTTTCTCTTTACACAGTGCTATTTTACAAATCCACTAGATTTGACAGTAAATATACATGACATGCTTTGTGTACTAGACTTGCTTTTTCCCCTTTTCATTAATTCCTACTATTTTTGATATATTTCTTTCAGCACAATGTTCTTTATAGCAGTCATGGCTTAGTGGTAAGTCATGCAGACTAATGTTTCCTGGGTTTGAGACTGAAAAATTTTATTTTGCTGCTGAGCAAACTACAGGCCTTGTCATTCAGAGTGACTAAGGCACTTTTAAGCAGGGAAATGGGGTTTGCTGGTTTGGGAAACTCACGCATGCCGCTAGCTTTCCCCCACCAGCTAAACCAAAGCACCCCCTTACTACTGCTTAAAAGTTTACTCCCACCCCTATTTTTTTTTAAAGAAAAAAAAATGGGGAGATAGGAAAGTGGTGAAAAGGGGGACAAAGAGGGTAGGACAGTAGGAAAAAAAGCCTTTTGCAGGAGGGATGTAGGAAAGGCCCATAGCTGCCCATTTCTTTATCAGCAACAGCTGTGCATATGTTTGTAATTTGGTGTGAAAATTTTAAACCTTCCACCCCTTGGGGAGGGGGGAGGACAACAATATTTTTTTACAGCCAATTGTAATTTTACATGTCCAGCAGACATGTGTGAAATGGGCAGCTATTTGGGGGGGTAATTTTTGTGGGGAGTGCCCTTTTTTTTTTTAGGTGAGAGTGGTATGTCAGGTACAGGAAGTGGTATAGCTGGGGAGGTAGGTAGGGGGAAAAAAAGGGCAAACAAGACAAAATGGTGTATGAAAATTTTCACAATTGATGGGGGCGGTTGTTTGTATATCTCGAGCCCATGAGCCCACAGATGGCAACAGTGGAACTGAGATCCCCACCCATGGGCAGTTGCCACTGTGCCTTCACTGCCCAGGACGGGTGTGCTGGGGCTGTGTAGGTGGGCAGCAGGCACCCTGGGTTTTGCCACCGTGCCTCAAGCTGGCGAGGGGCCCCACAGCATGCCTGATCTCCCAAGCACCACAGTCCGGACACTAAAGGGGGAGTGGATGTTCTCCTCCAGCCACGCTTGCAGAGGGGACGAGCCCCATCCCCTGCAGGGTTCCACCCCGGTGGCACAGGGCCACCGGAGGAGGGTCCGCCTGGGCACTACTGCCAGGTGCACTCGCCAGCTGAGGTGGGAGAGGTTCCCCGGAACCCGCCTTCCCCGTCCCTATGTTTTGCATTATTTTTTGACAGTTTGGGTTAGTAATACAATACCATTCACAATTAGTTGTAACAGCATGCATTAGTATTCCCATTAACCAAACACCCATAAATTCAAGCCATTGAACAGCAAGCATAACACATGCATAATTTGAACAACAAAAACAATCCAACAACATGCAGGGTTGATTGATGGCAACAGGCCATCAGGTTTGGATGTATGAACAGGGCACATGCATCAACGTACATGCAAATATGTATGAACCAACAGGACAAATGTCCAGGGAGTTAATTGTGAATACACATACCCATTTCATGTGGAATGGATTATTTGTGGTTATAGGGTAGGGTGAAGAAATATTTCATTAACAACTTCAAATACCTATACATATGCTGTACATTTCTACTAGCTGCAGATGTATACACACTACAGGTCTGACTACAGTTTCCTATGTAAACTTATGCATGTTGGTGATGGGGAAAGTTACTGCTACATTAATATACATTGCATTTTTTTTTTCATACACATTCATATCTGGCTCTGTTCAGCTACACATCCTGCTACATTTGCTTTATATGGCTCTAGACAACTGTGGATGTTTGGTATTTCATACAACCATACTATCTGCATATTGCAAATACAGCAACATATCCAATTTTTGGGGCACACATTCCAGCTTCAGTACTTTATTCCACACATTTCACTGTTTGGTTGTGCCTGTCACATTTATTTCATTCTGTACTGACTGCAGTATACTTTATTCAGGAGTTATTACAACTTTATTGGTGGATTCATACCTCTTTCTCACACTCTCAATTGTTTTATTTTACAATTCAGGATGGTACTTAATTCTAGGCTTTATTGACATGTTTTACTTGGTTACAACAATCCTTTCCAACAGTCTCACTTGTATCATGTTTCAGATTTTAAACGGGATATATTTCACATGTGTTTTACTCAGCTTGTGTAGCTGTAATTTTCAGCCTGCTGCAGGTTATGTACTATTAATTACAGGTGGAAAATCTTTATTTCAGACTTGTTTCATTTTTATTTTTTGGGTTACAGGCTGCATCACACTTTGTAATCACAATACTGCAAATCTCTTACACTGTTACTTGCACTTTTTTTAATAAGTGACTACACTGCACTTTTTTGCAAGCTGTCATACTTATATTTTTAAAAGTTACAGGAGAGAAATTTCTAACCTGCCTGGTGGGAACACCAGCCTATCGCATAGGCTCGATTCATGAACGGACACCTGCAGCTGTAATATAAATGAAGTAATATTGGAATACACATCTCCATAATATCAGCTAGGTTAATTTCTTACATAAATAATTACATGTAACTTACTCAGTAGTGGGGGGGCATTTGCCCGGGGCCCCCTGGATCCAACGTTCAGTTGGTCCTGCTTCCATCTCTTCAGGTCCCATGGTGGTGAGGGAACCTTTTTTTTCACCAGTCCCCTTGGGTTTTTTTCCCCTTGGTTGGGCCCAACTGGGGGAAAAAAAAAAAAAAAAAAAAAAAAAAAAAAAAAAAAAAAAAAAAAAAAAAAAAAAAAAATAAAAAAAAAAATAATAAAAAAAAAGATGTGGAAAAAAAAAAAAAAAAAAAAATGAAAAAAAAAAAAAAAATTTAATAAAAAAAAAAGGGGGGGGGGGGGGGGGGGGGGGGGGGGGGGGGGGGGGGGGGGGGGGGGGGGGGGGGATGGGGGGGGGGGGGGGGGGGGGGGGGGGGGGGGGGGGGGGGGGGGGGGGTTTTTCCCCCCCCTGGGTTGGGCCCCAAAAAAAAAAAACCGGGCCCATTTGGCCCTCAGGGCCCTTATTATTTGGGGTCCCCCCAAACCCAGGACCTTTTTTTTTGGCCCCCCTGGGCCCCCCCCCTTTGAGTTTTGGGGGCCTCCCCTGAAAAAAAAACAATTTGGGAAAAAAAAAAAAGGGGGGGGAAAAAACCATTTCAAATCAGGGACATCCCTGTAACTCAGTCACAGTTGCTATGTCTGGGCTCTTAACTATTCAACTATGGCAGTGTTTATCCTGCTCTGAGTATGTGTGTGGCTTGCCAGGTGCTACTGTGACATTATTACCTACTAGCTGCCAACTAGCATGGCTGTTTCTCTTCACACAGTACTATTTTACAAATCCACTAGATTTGACAGTAAATATACATGACATGCTTTGTGTACTAGACTTGCTATATTCACTTTTCATTAATTCCTACTATTTCATGATATATTTCTTTCAGCACAATGTTCTTGTATAGCAGTAATGACTTAGTGGTAAGTCATGCAGACTAATGTTTCCTGGGTTCGAGACTGACAGATGCATTTTACTTTGCTGCTGAGCAAACTACAGGCCTTGTCATTCACAGTGACTAAGCACTTTTAAGCAGTTGTAAGTGGGTTAGCGCTGGTTTGCGCAGAACTCACGTATGCACACTGCCGCTTAGCTTCACGCACACACGCTTAGCTAAGCGCACAGAAGCACACTCCCACTTACTACTGCTTAAAAGTGTTTACTGTCGTGCACACCCGAGCTAATTTCTTTTAAAGAAAAGAAAATGGGGAGATAGGAAAGTGGTGAAAAAGGGGTCACAAAGAGGGTAGGACAGTAGGAAAACAAGCTCGGGTTTTGCAGGAGGGATGTAGGAAAGGCCCATAGCTGCCCATTTCTTTATCAGCAATAGCTGTGCATATGTTTGTAATTTGGTGTGAAATTTGAAACCTTCCACCCCTGTGAGAGGGGTGAGGACAACAATATTTCTTGTACAGCCAATTGTAATCACCAGTTTACATGTCCAGCAGACATGTGAGCGAAATGGGCAGCTATGTAGGGGAGTAATTTTTTTGTGGGTACAGAGTGCCCTTTTTTTTTCAGGTAAGAGTGGTATGTCAGGTACAGGAAGTAGGTATAGCTGGGGAGGTAGGTAGTGGAGGTTAACAGACAAGACAAACAAGACGCATACAAGGGTGGTGTATGACACATGTGAGGGGGATACACAATTGATGGGGACGGATGTTTGGATATCTCGAGCCCATGAGCCCACAGATGGCAACAGTGGAACTGAGATCCCCACCCATGGGCAGTTGCCACTGTGCCTTCACTGCCCAGGACGGGGCTGTGCTGGGGGCTGTGTAGGTCGGGCAGCAGGCACACCCGTGCGTTGTGCCACTCGTGCCTCAAGCTGGCGTAGGGGCCCAAGCACAGCATGCCTGATCTCCCTAAGCACCACAGTCCGGACACTACGGAGGGTGAGTGGATGTTCTCCTCCAGCCACGCTTGCAGAGGGGGGAACGAGCCCCATCCCCTGCAGCGCTTCCACCCACAGGTGGCACAGGGCCACCGGAGGAGGGTCCGGCCTGGGCACTACTGCCAGGTGCACTCGCCAGCTGAGGTGGGAGAGGTTGGTCCGCTTGAACCCGCCTTCCCTGTCATCCTATGTTTTGCATTATTTTATGACAGTTTGGGTTAGTAATGTACAATACCATTCACAATTAGTTGTAACAGCATGCATTACTATTCCCATTAACCAGACACCCATAAATTCAAGCCATTGAACAGCAAGCATAACACATGCATAATTTGAACAACAATACACAATCCAACAACATGCAGGGTTGATTGATGGCAACAGGCCATCAGGTTTGGATGTATGAACAGGGCACATGCATCAACGTACATGCAAATATGTATGAACCAACAGGACAAATGCCCAGGGGAGTTAATTGTGAATACACATACCCATTTCATGTGGAATGGATTATTTGTGGTTATAGGGTAGGGTGAAGAAATATTTCATTAACAACTTCAAATACCTATACATATGCTGTACATTTCTACTAGCTGTAGATATATACACACTACAGGTCTGACTACAGTTTCCTATGTGTAAACTTATGCATGTTGGTGATGGGAATGTTACTGCTACATTAATATACATTGCATTTTTATTCATACACATTCATATCTGGCTCTGTTCAGCTACATCATCCTGCTACATTTGCTTTATATGGCTCTAGACAACTGTGGATGTTTGGTATTTCATACAACCATACTATCTGCATATTGCAAATGTACAGCAACATATCCAAATTGTGGGGCAGACATTCCAGCTTCAGTACTTTATTCCACACATTTCACTGTTTGGTTGTGACTGACACATTAATTTCATTCTGTACTGACTGCAGTATACTTTGTTCAGGAGTTATTGCAACTTTATTGGTGGATTCATACCTCTTTCTCACACTCTCACTTGTTTTATTTTTACAATTCAGGATGGTACTTAATTCTAGGCTTTATTGACATGTTTTACTTGGTTACAACAATCCTTTCCAACAGTCTCACTTGTGTCATGTTTCAGATTTTAAACGGGGATATATTTCACACGTGTTTTACTCAGCTTGTGTAGCTGTAATTTATAGCCTGCTGCAGGATATGTACTATTACATTACAGGTGGAACATGTTTATTTCCGACTTGTTTCATTTTTATTTTTGGATTACAGGCTGCATCACACTTATGTAATCACACAGTACTAGCAGAATCTCTCTTACACTGTTACTTGCACTGTTCATTAATAAGTGACTACACTGCACTTTTTTGCAAGCTGTCATACTTATATTTTTTAACAGTTACAGGGAGAGAATTACTAACCTGCCTGGTGGCGTAACCGCACAAGCCTATCGGCATAGGCTCGATGATTCATGGAACGGACACCTGCAGCTGTAATATAAATGAAGTAATATTGGAATACACATCTCCATAATATCAGATAGGTTAATTTCTTACATAAATAATTACATGTAACTTACTCAGTAGTGGGGCTTTGGGCATTTGCCGGGCCTCCTGGATCCAACAGTTCAGTTGGTCCTGCTTCCATCTCTTCAGGCCCACATGGTGGTGATGGACCTGTTTACCAGTCCTTGATATTCCTGTGGCACTGGTGAGATCATGTGCCAACCGGTCCCACGCCTCAGCCTTGTATGCTCCCCACAGGACCTGGCCCTGCATGAGTTGGGCCTCATGATCATGGATGAGGAGCCAAACCATATATTTGGACTCCTCAATGCCCCACCCCTGTGCTCGGAAGCAACTACCCTCTCCTACATCTGCCATCCTGACTGCAAATTGATTCTACAATCAGTTATGCTGTGTATTCCTGCCTATGGGGCTTATATATGCCATTTTCCCGCACTTATCTGTGATTGGCCATTTTGGAAATGTATTAGCTTCACAAAACCTGCTTTGTCATGCTTCTCTTTCCATTCATTCCTATATATATGCTAATACTGCATTCCTAAGAGTAACTGTTATGGCTTAGTGGTTCAGTACTTTGACTATGGTGCATGGGATCCTGCGTTCGAGCCTGGCCATTGCCTTGTTTTTTTATGACTGTCTACACAAGCTAGGAGGTGTGTCTGTGTAAAGGCAGTTTTGATACAGCTTGCTCAATGTTGCCCGTCGGTTATCTTGGCGCGGTGCGCAGCTCCGCGCAAATGGGTTACACTGGTTTACGCGTCATTTGGCTGTCAGCACACATATTACACTCAGCTCAGCTACGGGCACACAGTTTCAGCGTGTTACAGCACTGCTCAACCCCAGGCACTCATTTTACACCTGTTAAACCACTGCTCACCTACGGGCAGATATGCTCAGCTTGTTAGAGTGTAGCTCAGCTATAGGCTCTTCTGACATTTTTTTTTTATTATCTCACATTTCTTCAAAATACATGGCCTATTTCATTACATTTTGCATAAAATATAATTTTATATATGTACATATATGTCAGGGAATTGTTTCGTGTTTATTTCACTAAAAATAGAAATTGGTGTTGTGGGGGCTCGAACCATGACTGCCTCCTCTTCAGCCGACGCCTCTACCACTACGCTATTGCTTCTTGGCTTACTTTGCATATTACATCTTATATGCTTTTTCACTGACTGCTAACTGTGACTAAGCGACGGGCATGCCTGCGCAAACAAGCGCAATTACGGGCAAACATTTTTATAAAAAAAATATAACATTTTCATTTTTACATTTTATGTTTATAGTCTATGGGGGCATGTGTTGTGTTGTGTTTGTTGACATTTACGCAGACTCTCTCGTGGGGGTTTACTTTCGGGACTGTTACTCTTCAGGGGGTGTGTCCATTTGCAGGACTCGCCCTGCGGACACGCCCCCTACTTTCTTATGCGGACCGTGTTAGCCTTGGGTGTGAGTCAGCATGCCCTCATGAATATGCATGGCATGCTGACGTCACACCGTTTAACTGCAGCCTCCGTGTAAGACTTGTAACTCTTACATGGAGGCTTCATGAATCCTGCCCAATGTTAGCTGCAAGGCAATAAATATAACAACTTGTGTGCAGCAGAATTAATCACTTTTGAAGGGAATAGTTATAAGGCAGTAGATATCATACAGTATCAAGACAGCAATTTACTGTATTGATTAAAACAATTGTGATAGAGCAGTTGTAACAATGCACAGTGGCACATCTCCCGTGCCCATCCCCCTTTCAATATTTACACTGAACTGTCATGGATGAGTTAAAATATCACTTTTAGAAGTACAGATCACATAAGATAAAGAAGATGAGATGAAATATAAAGATACAAGACAAAGGATAATTCTCAGTCTGGCTTAGTACAGCAGTTTCATAAACTGGCCTTTTGAAGGTGCTGTTTTTAAAATTTAGTGAAAAACGAAAAGTTAGAAGTGCCTCTGATGTTATCAGGGAGGTTATTCCAGGTGGTTCGGACTAATCTGAAAAAGGCCTTTTAGTTAATGCCAGAGCAAAAAGGGGTGACTACAGGGTGCTGCTGGAAGGGGTCGCAGTATATAAAGGACAGGCACTGATTTGGAGTTTATTCTTAAGGACAGAATGGTGGTTGTTATAAATTACCTTGAATGGGAGTCTACTCAGTGGAAAACTATTGCTATCCTTTACTGATAGCCACTTACCTTTTTAATGTGGGACACTGATGTTCAGTGTAGGGACTTAACTAAATAAACCTAAGGATTTCATATTCAGTCTTTTGTATTGTGATGAAAAGAAGGCAAAGTTATGAAGCATATATTGTAGTGTATGAGTTAAAATACTGACAACTATGACATGGATGCTTTCAGTTTTGAGAAAAAGTGGCTTTGTAAGCTGCATTATTTGCGTTGTGACTTTTTGACAAATAATCTCTGTATGTATAGTGTTCATTAGACTGTAGTTTAGAGTGATTCCTAAGTACTTCTGTTGTGCTACATCAGCATGATGTTGACCTATAACGTCTGTAAGAGCCATGGAGTGGAAGATAAAGTCCACATGTGGTACCGACCATCATGACAGTACCTTTTTAGTGTTCAATGAGAGTATATAATTACATAACCAATTCTAGAGTTGAGAGAAATCATTTGTAGACTTTTATTAATGTCAGTGGTATTTTTCCCAGCTCTTCCTAGAATGGGTTGTTGACATACAAAAGGCAATTTAATTCCAGCAAATTCCGGAGAGGTTATTAATACATATTAAGAAAACTAGTTGATGTACTATAGAACCTTGAGAGGCACTGGATGTAAGGGTATATTTTTGTATTTGACTACAGTTGACTGATACCAGCTAGGATTGGTCTATTGATAATTAAAAACAAACCTCAGCAGACAAGCAAGCATTTTTGAAGTGCTGAAGTAGCAAAATATGATTCAGAGACTCAATAGACTTAATAGCCCTTTTAAAATCTATTAGTTTGACACTGGCTGTCTTTAATTCATATCTATATACATTTCATTTTTAAAAACAGTAGAGAGGAATAGCTGTGCTGTATTTAGGACTGAGGCAATGCTGAATTTTTGACAGTCGTACTCATGTCCTTCATCTTTTTGCAGTTAGGGGTCAACACAGCAGAATTCCGGTCTGCTAATGATTGGCAGTGGAGTTTTACGATGCTGAGGTGCCAGCCCAATGCCCAACCTTCAAAGAAGGCACACCTATTCACATACAGACCTACCTGCATGTTTTTAAGCGTTACTCGAATTTGGGGAGGACATGCAGAATCCATAAAGAAGGGACTCCAGCTGAGAATTGAACCAGAGAACCTCTTGCTATGAGGCGACAATGCTAACCGCTGCACCACCGCAGCCTTTTGACAATATATCATGATTTTATATAGAATTAAGTATTTGAGTGTACATTAGTTTTTCAAAACTTTTAGCAGTTGAGTCTTGCCTTGCAGTATGGTTGAAGTCATGGGCAGAGACAGGATTAGTTATTTTTAGCAAAGGGTACATTATTGCATTCTTGAATTGTGAGAAGAGATATCTTTGTAGTCAGAGAACGTTTCATTTAATTCACTTAAGTCTACTTAGAATTGACTTAATTCACTTAAGATATTCAGCGTTGACTTAAATCAGTTAATTATCTGTTCAGAATTCATTAGTGGCAATATGTGCCCTAGATAACAAGCACTTGAGGAGGATATATCTTTTTGTGGATCTTCTGGATTTGCTTCCATCTCATATCTAGCTTAAATGCCACATGCTGTTATTTTTCTTTATTTTTTTTAATTGTTCATCAAAGATGTGACAAAATGATATTGCTAATACTAGATTTTTTTACCTTGCACCTGAGAATGATTTGAATACAAGTGTAGTTTCATAACAAATATGTTACAAAATTCTTCTGCAAATTTAGCACTTCATTTAAGGTCTCTATGCTTTTTTGCATCAAGTGAATCATTATATTTGCAAGTTTGTACATGATATTCAATGTGATTCTCAGTTGTAAAGAGGCTGAAGCAGCCTCACGAGAGCTGAACTATATTTCTTTTATTCTGTTCTACAGCAGTGAAGCTGCATACATCATCCATTTGTTGATGTCTTTGTTATCCTTATATCACTGAAGGATTGCAATTTTTTTAACAACATGTTTGAAATAGTCTAGTAGAATCATAATTTGACAGTTCAATAGAATAATTTTGTCAGCTTCATTGAGACCCTGTTAAAAGTTTTGCCTCCTAAGAATCCAACAACTTGGCTGTAGTGCATACAAATAAATTAGAAATAATTGATAGATAACCTGAAGTTTATTTATTTATTTACTTATTTATTTTTAATTTAGGGGAAGCACTCAGTTTAGGGTTCAAAGCTACTGGTAAATCTGTTTGTAGAGCTATCATGTCTTTATTTTGTAGCCCTTCTCTTAAACTCAGAATTCTGATGTTATTTCATCCATACCTGTTCTCTACAGCTTATATTTTTGAGTAAAGATGTGAACTGAGTTTAACCTCTCTGTAATAATTTACAGGGACATTTTGGGCTACAGCAGGTGAAATGTGAATAGAACTATCTACAGATGTGGACTTTGATTCTAAACGCAATTTCTTTATTTTTTTACTCATCTGAAGCTTATAAGAAGTCATATCATTTGGCAGGAAGTTTCATAAACATGGTACATGATTACATACCAAGGAGGACCTTCATTTTTGCTAGGAGATGCTAATTAATTGCACGGTTCATGAACACTATAATGCAATGATGACTCTTCTTCTTCTTTCGGCTTTTCCCGGTTAGGGATCGCCACAGTGGATCATCTGTCCACTCATGATTGGCAGTGGAGTTTTACAGTGTTGAGTTGCCAGCCCGGCACCCAACCTTCCATGGAAGGCACACACACACGTACGCACTCATGCCTAGGGCCAATTTAGAGTGTCCAATCCACCTATAGCATGTTTTTGGGATGTGGGAGGAAACCGGAGCACACAGAGGAAACCCACATGACCACAGGGAGGAAATGCAGACTCCGCACAGAAGGCACCCCAGCTGAGGATCGAACCGGAGAAACTCTTGCTGTGAGGATCATGAACTGCACACAATTGCTAGCAAACAACATTGATAAAAAGAGTATAGATAAGCAGAATATAGAAACGGTACAAAAGCATTTCACAGAAACAAACTGTTGCATACATTGTATACTATCTATAGTAATGCAGCTCTATAAGTGCATGCAGACACAAGATCATGAAACCAGTATTATACCCTAATCATGTGATTTAGCCACAGTGAATCAAAGTGTGACCAGTGATAAGTGCATTACATACCAGCAACATTATGTAAGCTGTACACGTATGAACTGTGCAACAAGGCAGCTCACATTATTGTTATTGACTAAATGATGACTGATATACATATCAGAACCTGAAAACATTATGTAATTTAAATATTATTTCTGAAGAATTTGCAAAATAAAAAGCACATTTTGAAACTATATACAACTACAAACAAAAACAGATCTTTCTAGCTTGTATTATTTTGACTCATTGCTACTGTGTTGGGCATCCCTGTAGTGTGAAAGATAGATATGAAGACACTGCATGTCCACCAAAACAGCACATACCACACACACACACACACACACACACACACACACACACACACACACACACACACACACACACACACACACACACAGACACACACACACACACACACACACACACACACACACACACACACACAGACACACACACCACATGCGTGCACAAAAAAACATCTATTCCACTAACAAATGCCTGTGCTAAAGATGCATGTCAGGTGCAGTTGGGGCACATGAAACATTGGGAATGATGATATTCTGAGTACCTTTGAAGAAGACTCAGCAAATGGTACAAAAAAGGCAAACATACTGTCTATCAGGGTAGTGTTATCTTTGTGCATATTTAATAAAATGGAAAATCTGGCATAGCAACGAAATGTCAGTGCAGATCACCCTAGCATCTTGCATGTTTTTTTGTATGTGTGTGTGTGTGTGTGTGTGTGTGTGTGTGTGTGTGTGTGTGTGTGTGTGTGTGTGTTTGTTAGATATAGATATATAGATATACATATATCTAAGCTATATATCCATATATCTATATCCTGGGGATTCAATAAACTCCATGTAGGATTAGCGTGAAGCCTACACAGAGTTTGTATGTTTGCATGGTGAGCAGCAGTGCTAATTGCATATGCATGCCATGCACCATGTTTAAATGTAAGCAAACATAGTTTTGTGGCTAACAACAGTATTCCCAGCCAGGAAACTGTAAACAACACAGACAGCAGCATATGTTAACCTATTTACCTACAGGCACTCTAGGTATGCGTGTTTGCTTGAAATGTCACAATGATTACAAAGGTTATTAATAAAGCAATGCATATAGTTCCAACACATTACATGATAGTGTATACAGTGCAGTGTTGTGTAGAAAACTGTTTCAGGCATACTGAACAAAAGTTGTGTAAATGATCAGTAAGGGTACATTGACTGCATTATAAATAAACAAGTGGGAGTGTGTGTATTGATTAGGGACACATATGAATCATAGGAATGAACACGGAAAATGACAGGTAAAACATGGTAATGTACAGCAGATGTGGGCAGGTCAATGAAGACAGTTGTAGCATAAACACTAATCACATATCAGCATGATACAGTATGGATTGCACAGTGAATGTATGTGCAGAATGCACTATCACCCAGGATGATGCCACAATATAAACAAGAAATGATCAACATCAACAATTGGCTGAGCTTCTGGTATCAGTCTAAGGGGATCTAGTATCTGTCGGCCTGGAATGAGATGGTTGACATGCCATGTCGCTTTGCAGAGATGGTGTGTACCTATGTCCTCTATGCTGTCAAATACTGGTAAAAGTGCTTGTCTCCCCCATTGTGCCTTTTTCAGGCAATATCAAAGTAATAAAAGTTCAGGCATAAAAACAAAAAAAAAACACTATACTGGAGGCAAATTCAGTGTTCTACTGCTAAATGTTAGGTGTCTGAACATGAAGCTGCACTGGAGGAAATTGCCAACCTGCTAGCTGACAGATTTGGTGCAAACGTCACCCCCATGGACTCACAGGCCATAGCCTAAAGCATACCTGACAGCAGTCCTCTGTCAAGTGCTTCTAGAGATCAAGTCATATCTGCACTCTTCAAGGCTGAAAACACAGACTCAATGGTGCCAGATAACATCCCATGTTGCTTACTGAGGAATTTAAAACAGGACCTAGCATAGCTACTTAGCATCCTCTTTACCCATGGCCTGAAAACTGCTTTTGTTTTAGCAGAGTGGAAAACAGCAACAATAATCCCCTTGCACAAAGATGGGGGGATCAACTGATCCTGGGAATTCTAGACCCAAAAGTCTAACCAGTTTCATCTGCATCATCTGCAAGACCAAGTGGAATTTCCTGCTAAATACAGTATTGACAACACCCCCCTAAGCTGCAACCCAGTGGTGCAAGACCAGGGAACACAGGTAGAAAGCAATCTGAACTTCGACCACCAAGTTTCCACAGTGGTAAGAAAAGCCTTCTACGTCGTGCACTATGTAAGTAAGGGCATCTCATCCAGGTCTGTGGATGTTAAAACACCACTGTACTAGACTCTCATCAGAACATTAATAAAGTACAATGCTCCCTATTGCATATACCTTGTCAAACATGTGCAGCAGCAGGAGAGGTAACAGGGATTTCTAAACAAGAAAATACAGGGCGTCCAAACCATGGCATGATGTATGTTGATAGACTGAAAGCCCTGTCCTTGTTCTCTGTATTGTAGTGGCTTCTAAGAGATGACTGATGCCTGGCCTACAGGGTAGTCTCTGTTGTGCCCTGATGTAAATGCTGTGTATCAGCAAATCTAATGGCACAAGTGTTAGTCACTCTAGGGATCTTAACCTAGCCTGTGACATTAACAGAACATGATTGAGAGAAAGATATAGCTCCCAGAGACTTACACTCCCATAGAATAAACTTCCAAATCATGTGAGGCAGAGCTCCTCACTGACCCTTTTAAGTGTCCTACTCCATAAACTGCAATATGATAGTGTTACAGTCAGATATATGTGGTGTTGGTACTGTGACACTACATGTTATTCATATTCTGCAAATTCACCCCAGGGATGCCACACATGTCCCTCATGGACAGGGGTAGTCAGTGTTGACTATAGACTTGCTCTGTGAATTACACCCACCTAATAAGAACAATTGGGATTACTTGTGATGAACATGGATAGGCATGTTCATAGGTTCATAGGTTCATAGGTTCATAGGTTCATAGGTTAGTACTAGTCTATCAGCCCTAGGGCCTATACAAGCCTAGCCATAACAATTCCCTGAATATTTCTTCCCACATTATTTACTTTCCTGGACCCCTGTCTAGCAGGGCGACTGACTTGATCCTTGGGGTGAATTTCCTTTCTCCCATCCAATCGTCAAGGTTCTTCTTGAAGAGGTCCAAAGAGGCACTCTGCTTGACATGTATGGGCAATCTATTCCAGAGTCTGGGGAGTCTCTGGGTCAGGAACCTATCCCTCCAACATGTTTTGTTTATTGTGATGACAAGGTTTAGATCCCTGGAGCATGTAGCTCTGAGGGATTGGGATTTCTTTAAGTGTAGCATGTCCAACAGCTCTGGGTTTGACATGGCCTTGTATGTTAAGCAGAGATCGCCTCTGAGTAGGCGATATAGTATAGCTGGAGTTTTAAGGCGGTCAGCATAGGGCATCTGCTTTAGGCCTGTGATTCTTTTAGTGAGGTATTTCTGAGGCCTTTCCAGTTGTTGCAGATGTCTTGAGAGGTACATACCAAATGGGGCATTGTATTCTATAATGGGTCTAATGAGGGATGAGTACAGTGGGACAATGACCTCCTTTTTTCTGGATGAAAAGCCCTTCGTGATGAGGTGTGCCACATAGAAGGATTTCCTGACTGTTGTGGTGATGTGGTTATCGAAGGTGAGGCCACTGTCCACCTGTGTCCCTAAGTCTCTTATCACACTTTCTGTGTTTAGTGTACTGCCACCTATATGGTAATTCATGGATACATGTTTTTTCCCAAAGGGATAACAATACATTTCTTGGCATTGAGCTTGAGCCCATGGCTCTGGCACCAAGCATCTGTTTCTGTAAGGCCTTTTGTAGAGTATCCACATCATTTGGGGATTCAATAATGGCTCCCAGTTTGCAGTCATCTGCAAACTTTGTTAGCCAGAGTCCCTTAGTGTTGACCTGTACTTCAGAGAAGTAGATGCCAAACAAGAGCGGCCCCAGGACTGAACCCTGAGGTACTCCACTTGTCACTTGTCTGGAAGTGGATTTGGAGTTGGCTACTTTTACAGTGTGGGTTCTATCAGTAAGCCATTTAGCAACCCATTGGGTGACATAGGGATTAATGCCCAACTTAGTAAGTTTATCTATGATTCCAGAGTGGGGGATGGTGTCAAAGGCCTTGGCAAGGTCTAGATAGGCTGTGTGGACCACCTTACCCTTGTCCATGGCTCTGGAGACTGATTCAAACAAGTCAATCAGGTTCAGGAGACAAGATCGGCCCTTCACAAACCCAAACTGGGTGGGGTCCAGTGTTTGAAGGTTGCCAATGTCTTTGTTTATAAGTTCCATGATAATACGCTCCATGGCCTTGCAGATAAGGCTTGTCAGACTGATGGGACGGTAGTTTCCGGGATCCAAGGTGGGCACGAAACCTGAGGTGAGGCTATGATTAAACATGACACTTAGGTGAGGTGCCAGTTCATATTGTAGTTCATGTAGTACACAGCCCGGGATGTCATCTGGTCCCATGGATGCTGTATTCTTGGCTTTAGAGAGTGCATTTTGTACCTGTGTGGCGTTATTACTGGAATTTGGCAATCTTCGGTACTGAGATGGGTCATTTAGGGGTGAGAGTGGGGTGAAGTTGGCACTGAATCGATCTGCCAGGATATTGGCAATATCCTTCGGATCAGTATATTTAATGCCATTCTGTTTTAGCTCAGAGCAGATCTGAGCATTGCCATTTAGATTCTTGACATAATTATAGAATGCTTTGTGGTTGTCTTTGGAATCTTTGGCAATTTTATTTTCGTAACTAGCTTTGGAGGATTTTATGAGGCATCTCAGTTTCTTACTGAGGCTAGTAAGGGAGTTTGCATCCTGGGATTTTCCTCTTTTCTGCAAAAGTTTCTTCCTTTTGTTGTAAAGTTTGTTTATGGCTTCCTTTTTTGGATGAGAGCATTTTGCTTCTATTTGGGATGGCACGATTCATGCATGAGTGGATGTGGTGTAGGATTCAGCAGTTGAACTTTCAGTTCCGTCTGCATGGGTGTCATGAAGTTTGTCACTTCTGACTTGAGTAGCATGAAGTTGGCTTTAGAAGTTTTATGGTGATTTCTTTACTGGGGGTGGGGGTGGGATGTGAATGTTAAGGGTGATTAGCTTATGGTCAGACCTGACTAACGAGGGTGACCATAGGTATCATTGATTTCCCATGTTGGTAATGACCAGGTCTAGGATATTGGAGCCCCTGGTGGGACTATGGATTAGTTGATCCAAAGGTGTTGGGACATGCGTAGTTTTCCCAGTTAATGGCAGGGTAGTTAAAATCACCCAGTATTAGGGTGTTTGGTTCTATCTTAATATTTTCCAGTATGTTTAGAAAGGTGTAGTGAGAATCTTGGGGTATGGTGGGGGATCTGTAGCAAGCGATTGCAGTCTTACCTAGTGTTAGTTGCACTTGGAGAATTTCAGACACATTGTGTTGACCAACTAGCCTGGTGGTGTGAATATCCTTGGTGAATATTGACACTCCTCCACCTTTAGTGTTTCGGTAAGGGCTGTAGGACCTCCTGCAAACCTATGAACCAATGTCAACAGTTTTCAGGGGGCATATTACAATGGCTGTTATAGAAGGATCATGTAATGTAATGTAATGGTAGCAATGGCAATCAGTACATTGGCTAACATCATAGATTGTGATTCCCTCTTGTAGCCATACTCTACATCCACACCTCAATATATCCTATGTCAATGACAGCAACATTGATATGTCAAGTAATCATAGGGTCATAGGACTTTATTAGGTTGATGGCAAATGCATGAAATCCTAGCCATTATTATAAAATAAAAGTAAAAATGCCTATATATATATATATATATATATATATATATATATATATATATATATATATACATATATATATGTGTGTGTGTGTGTGTGCGTGCGTGTGTGTAAGATAGTAATACTATTGTGTGTATGTGTATATTTGTTGGATTCCATTCCATTCTGCAACTTTGCATATGGGATATGTGCACCACACCATGACAGAATTTGCAATCACACATGCAGTGTTCTGGGGATGGCTTGCATAGGCTCATGTAAGGACTCTGCTTCATGATGTGTGCATCCATGTTTGATATAAGGACATACTTCATTCATCTGCAGGAAGGATGTCATGTGGCCAGAGGACAAAGGAGGATGTGTGGGGCTATGTGAATGGTACCCCAAGTGGTATTGAAATAAAGAGCTATTCCAAAGATCACACAATGACCATAATGTACTAGCAACCAAACACACAGCAGTACTCTGTGTCTCATATGAACATTACACCTGTATAGACATAGAATATGAATGCCATGTAGAGTCACAGTACCAACACCACATATATCTGACTGTAACACTATCACATTGCAGTTTATGGAGTAGGACAGATTCATTTTATGCTGAAGAGAACATGTTCTGAGCATTGTAGGGCATGGGTGTGGAGTCACATCCCTGTGTAAAATTGTATCATAATTGATAGTGGTATGTATAGACATGCATGCAGAACACCTATATGTGTTGTTAAAGTAGATTACAAACACAATAGTTAATGTTACTGCCACAGCACAGGTTTGACTTGAATGCTCTCAGAGTGCATGCTGTACAGCATAACATTATCACTGTATGCTACAACAAGCTGTTTGGATGAGTGGTGCACATAGCTCTGGACTTGTATAACATTCTAAAACTACCAATTTATGGAGCACAGTACTTAACACAAACACCAGAACACAATTCGAGCCTTTATACTGTTGGAGAATACTTTATAGTTGATGATATCTGCAGAGTCTGGTAAGAGGACAATGGTGATAGCAGTATCTCGCATGCTAGTGTAAAGTGTGCTCTCTAATATTGAACCAACTGCACAAACACACACACACACACACACATACCAGTTGACATCATTAAGAACAGAACCCCTATTTAACTAAATAGACTGATGAGAGAGATCTGTATTTAATGCAAGTGCCACAGTACAAGTCTAGCATGGAAAGTGTCAGACAACGCTCTATAAGTGATTACATCATCCCACATAATGGTGTAAAATGCTCTCTCTAATGTCAGACAAGTGCTCAAGCACACACCAGTTGCCTGCAGTAAATTTAGAACCCCTACCTATGTAGGTACACTGACTAGAGACCTCTGTATTTAACATAAGACCACAGCACGAGCCTGACTTGAAAAGTGTCAGCCAATTCTTTATATGTGATGACATCAGTAGAATCTGGTGAGAGAAAGATGGTAATAGCAGCATCCCATGTGCTGGTATAAAATGCTCTCTCTAATATCAAGCAAGTGCACACACACACACACACACACACACACACACACACACACACACACACACACACACACACACACACACACACACACAGACATCAGTTGACTATAGTAAGATTAGAACCACAACCTAAGTGCATAGGTTAGGGAAGTCAGTTCCTAACACAAGTGCCACAGCACAAGGCTGACTTTTACACCACTGCAAGACAATTCATAGTGGTTGATTTCATCATTGGATGTTTGAGAAAAGATATTGGGAGGCCGGCATGAAATGGATGTGTAGGCATGTCCAACTGTCAAAATATAGGTACTTCATGGGATTGTAATGATGACTGCAGGACAAATCATCCTTTTCTGACTAGACAGGCACACAGATACACAAACACCAATTGACTGCAGTGAGATTAGGAACCCTACCAATCTAGGTGCACAGACTAGAAAACTCAGTACTTAATGCAAGTGCCACAGCACAAGTCTGATTTTTAAAAGTCTGCAGGACAATTTATAGTGGATGACATCATCATTGGCTATTTGAGAGAAGATGTTGGGAGGCTTGTCTGAAATCGATAGCTAGCCATGTACAACTATAAAGATATTAAAGTTCTGCATGTTACCAGATTAATGAGTGTGCAAAGTATAGTATTTGCTGTTGTGTTTCCAATGTGCAGGTATACTTTAAGAAACAGCTTTGCAAATTATATGCAAACAGCTGATTACTACAAATATTGGAAAATCTGAATGTGTATTGTCATTATAAAGATGTACATAGTACATAAGAACACATTTCTTATTTTATTCTGTAGTGCAGTTGATACATTTGTAAACAATTAATGAGAGACCAAGTTTGAAGTGCAAGGGTGGAGGTAACAGATGGCTGCAGTGTAAATATGTACTCTATCCTTAAAAAGTGCCTTTTCTTTGTTTGTGTTTTTACATGTACTTTCGTGATAAGAAGACTAAATGGACAGTAAACATAAGTAATACATGCTAATATGCACTTTCAGTAGCTCACTGCCAAACAGCCAGCTTGTGTGATTGAAAGCAAAGTGTTTGCACATGCAAGATGCACATTTCCACTGCTTTCCCTGATTGCGTTTTGTTAGGCACAGAGAAAACATGAACATTAATAAGATTATGAGAGTTGTGACTACTGACTGTTTAAAACAGGGCTGCTACTTTCCTGACCCTGTGGCAGCAGGTATAAATGCAATGACACATTTTATTTGGAGCCCAGATTATATTGGGTTTGAATCCAGGTATATGCCATACTTTTACTTATGTATTTATAGTGCAATAAAATAATTCTTTACTCTATATGCACCATGTGTTACTTCAGTGCAGCCTGTCTAAGCATCATTGCACGGAAATAACAACATTGTAGAGACATTCACCTTTGGATGGCATTGGTGCACAATGCCAAACTTCTAGCAAACACAGAGGAAAAAACATTGAAGGGTTCCACTGCTTTTTTTTTTTTTTTTTTTTTTACTTATGTGTGTTGTTTCTGATTCTATTTTTTGGTCAGATTAAAGGTGTTAAAAAGGGCTAGATAGGAAAGTGGTGAAATGGGGTCAAGCAAGGAAAGGAAAAAAGGGAAAGCAATATAGGAACATGCAGGAGGGAGGGAGGTAGGAAAGAACCATTACTATCCACTTCTTTAACAGTTTAACATAAAAATATGGTACAGAATATTAGCTGAATTTGGACTGTCACCTCAACAAATAGGGGTGGCAACACAACCATGCTGTATAGCCAAATGGACTGAATTGAGTGTGAAGTGTGTCAAGAAGACATGTGCACAAAGTGGAGCGCTATGTTATGTGACAATATATATATATATATATATATATATATATATATATATATATATATATATATATATTTATTTATTTTTTTTTTTTCGTGGAACAGGTGCCTATTTTTTTTTTCTTCTTTTTACTTCAGTAAGATTAATGTTGGGAAAGGGATCTAGGTATTTCTGGGTCAGGGAAGTAGGGTAATTGAGGAAGCAGATGCAAAGAAATAGGGCAAACAAGACACTTGGATGGTGATGGACACAAAATGGTGGACACCAGGATTGGGGTTAGAAAGGGGGCAATATATGTCCATGCCTGTCAAACATAGGGACAGTGAGAATCTAGTCCTCACCTGCAGAACTGTCATCACTTATCTCTTACTCTGCTGGTTGTTGTAGTGCTTGATGTTTTCTTCTATGGACCATAAGGGGGAGCAGCCTCTCCATCTGGTGTAGGCATGCAGCAATGGTGCTGTGCATGACCTTACGCACCAACCCTGGTATAGATCAATGTGTGTGTATGTAATTTAAGAAGCTATCCAAGGGCTTGCACAGGTGTATGGATACTAAGCATGTGGGAGCCTGACTGCCATTTTCTAATAAGCTGTTGAGATATAAGCATATATGTCTGTAAGGTCTGTCTGTTAACCAGTTTGATTATAGTTTTATGATTCTGCTATCCATGTTTCTATGTATTAAAGCATCTAAGCAAAATACCCTTTCTGCTTGTCATCTATGTTAGAGATGGGCAAGTAACATGGTGTCAGAACTGGGATGTCTAAAAAGAACATAGGGCCAGCATGGAACCCAAATTCTTCAATTTAAGTCCGAGTGGCACCCAGTTGGTATCTGAGGAATAAAAGGAGTGAATCATCCCTACTGCATGTATAATCTGCAAAACAAGTCAGAAATGAATTGCAAATGTTAAAACTTGCTCAGACTATTTCTTATTCACAAAATATGAAATGAAGCATACAGCATGCTCTAAATGATATTCGAGTAAACCAATATGTCTGATATTGATAAAGCATGCAAATTACTCGGAAAATGTTTGAAATAAAGTCTGAATTGCATAAAAAGAATAAGATAAGAAGAAGCAGCCTCATTTTTCACTAAGCATGTATCTTTCATAGTAATTAAAGATATCCAAGTTATCAGAGGTGTATAAAGTGTTTGCATGTTTGTGCAGTAATACAGTAAAGTTATTTTACAAAATACAGTCATTTCAGACCATATTTCACAAAGTACAGTATTTCAAAGAGTTTATTGTACACTTGAATATTATTACAAGCACACATAGTAAGCTTGTTCATTCATAATTACAAGGGCCATATTTTCAGTGTGTTTGTGCATACTTTGTGAGCATGGCAAACGGATTTCAAAAATCCAGTGCACTTGTGTTTGACAATAATATTGCAGAGAACTGGAGAGTTTTTGAGCAAGAGTATGACATTTTCATGCAGGCTGCATTTTCTGATAAAGATGACCATACAACGCCATTTATTCTACTTAATTTAGCTGGGTCAGAAGACATAGAAAGGGAATGTTCATTTGTGCATGCACCTGCTATCTTTGCAGGAGAGGGGGAAAACCATAATACTGTTGTACCAGCAGAGTCAATGGAGGATCCTGAGTGCATAAAATGTAAAGTTTTAGAAATGTGTAATCCCCAGACAAATGTTAAAATAGAAAAGCTCTTATTTTATATAAGAGATCCAAAGCAGGGTGAAACTTTTGTAGCATATATAACTGATTTGAGAAACATAGTTAAAATGTGCAAATTTGGTGATGTAAGGGATGAGTTGATAAAGGACAGACTTGTGTGTGGTATCCAAGATGATACCATGAGAAAGATTTTGCTTCATGGCAGTGATTTAACTTTGAATAAGGCCACTGAGATTCATCAGATATACAAGCTCACAGAAAAGCATACATATATGCTTACAAATGAGAGATGTATGCTTCCAGTACTTCTAGAGCTCATGTTGGTAGTATGTAGCACATGGTTAAAAGAAATAGGCCCAAGCACATGGCAGCAACTGTAGCCCCTGTAGCACTCACTGGTAAACCACAGAGCTTTCCAATAAATTCCAGAGTTCACACAGTCTCAGTGAAGCATAAGAGTGAGTCAGCAAACAGGCATAAGGGTGAGGGTGTATGCTTACTCAGTTGCATTGCCAACTGTCATAATTGTGGTGAAAATCATGAATATAAAAGGGAAAATGTTTAGATTTTGATCAGCAATGCCACAAATGCAATAAAGGGAATCATTTTAATGGGTTATGTAAATCAAAAGGCCCACATTATTTTATTAAAAGGGAACATTTTAAGAAATTAGTTGATCAGTTAGAAAGCTGCAACCATACTCTTTATGTTGATGGTGAGACAGTGCTTCATGAAACAGTCAATGCAGTAGATTTAAGGGCAAAGAATAAAGTATTTTGTACTGTTTGGATAAATGGCAAACCCCTACAGCTGAAAGTTGACATAAGTTCCAAGTGCAATGTTATGAAAGCAGCAACTTGGTATGGTGAATGGCTTGATTTGCCAAAATGTGAGAAGCTTGTTGCATATGGTGGTGAAGAAATTTAGACTGAAGATTCAGTAGTGCTTTTATTTTACTCTGCTGGGAGATGCTGTGACTTGTTATTTTATGTGGTCAATAGGCATGTCCAGTCATTATTAGTGCTCAGAGACAGTTTGAAAATGGGGTGGCTTTCATTCAGTAAGGAAGTCCATCATATTAGCTTACAAGACCACTAATCTAATTTCATCCAGTATATTTTTCTACTTATGCTGATCTTTTCAAAGACAAACTAGGGAAGTTTCCAGTTGTGTACACCATGAAGTTAGATCCAGATGTCAGTCCAGTTATCATGCCAGCTTGAAAAGTTCCAATAGCCATGCAGGACAGAGTCAAAGCCTAGCTAGATAAAATGGTGCGGCAAGGTGTGATTTGTCCAGTTGGTTCATCTACTCCTATTGAATGGGTATTATCCATGGTGGTAGCTCATAAGAAAAGCTCAGATGACATCAGAATATGTATTGATCCATGAGATTTGAACAAATGACTAAAAAAGACCTCATCATCCAATGCATACAGTCAAAGAAGTCACAGCTCTGATGCCAAATGCCACTGTTTTTTTTTGTATTAGATGCAAAGAGTTCATTTTGGCAAATTCAGCTTGACAAGAAATTCTCACTGCTAACTACTCTCAGTACTCTATTTGGAAGGTACAGATTTTTGAGACTGCCATTTGGGATAAATTCTGCAAGTAAAGTCTTTCAACATGCTGCGAAGCAACTTTTTCCAGGTATTCTTGTGCTATTATAGTAGACAACATACTAGTTGGAGGTAATGGTGAAGTTGGGCATGACAGAAACCTCAGAAAAGCTCTGGAAAGTGCACATCAAGTGAATCTTAAGCTTAATCCATGGAAATGACATGTAAAGATGTATTATGGTCTTGGTTAGAACAACACCAATGAGCATTTGATGTCCTGAAACAGAAAATTGCCAGTCCACCAACTCTCAGATATTATGATGTTCACAAGCCAGTCACTCTTTCATGTGATACTTTGAGATTTGGTCTTGGTCCAATCATACTACAAGAGGGTTAACCTGTTGCCTGTGCATCAAGACCTCTTACCCAAGCTGAAATGTGGTATGCTCAGATTGTGAAAGAGGTTTTGGCAATTGTGTTTGCATTTTCGAAGTTCCATGATTCTGTTTATGGTAGACCTATCCAGATCGAAACAGACCACCAGTCCCTAGTCACTTTTTTGAGAAAGCCTATGCATTCAGCTCCAGCCAGGCTGCAACATATGATGTTGAGATTGCAAAAGTATAATTTTACTGTTGTCTACAAGAAATGCAAACTTCTTTATCTTGCTAAAGCTCCGAGAGTAATTGTTCCAAAATCTTTGCAACAAGAGTACGTTGCTATCTTGTATCATGGTCACCCAGGAACCAACTCTACCAAAATAAGAGCAAGAGAACTAGTATTTTGGCCTTCTATGTCACAAGACATATAGAGAGTACTTTCATATTGTTCTGTGTATAACAGTACTAAGCCACATCAACTGTAGGAACCACTTCAGATAAACCAGATTCCTAAACTACCTTGGCTGACAGTAGCCACTGATATTTTTGAGTGGAATGGGCAACATTATTTGGTGTTAGTAGACCCTTACTCCAGTTGGTTCGAGAGTGACTTACTTCCTAACCTAGCATCCAGTACAGTCATTACTAAGGTGAAGTGTCATTTCGCAGTCAATGGTAGTCTACACGATGTTATTTCTAACAATGACACACAGTTTACAAGCCAACAGTTCAAAAGATTTGCTGAAGAATGGAACTTAACTCATATCATGAATAGCCCAGAGTATCTGCAGTCAAATGGTTTGGCTGAACATGCAGTTCAATGTGCAAAACAGTTACTAGAGAAGTCAAAATTAGACAATAGTGATGTTTTTCTGAATTTCTTTAATCTCAGAAATATTCCTCTTGATAAACATCTTGGTTCACCTGCCCAGAGACTTCTGTCGTGGCAAACAAGACCCACATTTCCAATCAGTAGTCATTTGTTGGTTCCATGTGTCAAGAACAACAGGTCAGTGAAAACCAGTTCATTGAAGAAGTGTTTAACCCAGAAGTCCTACTACAATAAGACCAGCAAACTGCTCAATCCATTACGAGAAAGAGTAGTGGTAAGAATGCAGACATCCAAAGGTTATGATTGGATTGAAGTCATGAAGAATATTTTCCCAGAGCTGAGATCTTACATGTGGAATCACAAGAAGCAGAGTTTAGGTAGAAATGGAAACATTTGATGCCGATGTCTGAGCCTATACCACAGCATATAGCCTGTGAGAAAGACCCTTTATCTCAGAGTGAGTCATCCAGTGTTACAGTTCCAGAAGAAGTTCCAGAGAATATTCCCATTCCTGTGACAAATCCAGAAGTTCCTGATATGAGTTGTTCACAGAAGACTGTCCCTGTTGCTAAATCCAGATGCAGTCTTACCTGTAGACCATGTTATAGATACACGGTAACTTGGACATGAACATTGTGTTTGTTCTAATGTTTATAATAGTGCATGTATAACTCCAATGTTATTTTACTGAGGGCAATACTTTTAAGATGGAGGATGTAGATCAATGTGTGTATGTACTGTAAAAAGCTATCCAAAGACTTGCACAGGTATATAGATCATGAGCTTGTGTGAGTCTGACTCCCATTTTGTAGTAAGCTGTAGAGATGTAAGCATGTATGACTGTAAGGTCTAAGTGCTAACCAGTTCAATTATGTTTTATCATGCTGCTATCCATCGTGATGTGTTTCTATGTATTAAAGCATCTAAACAAAATACCCTGCCTGCTTGTCATCTATGTTAGAGAGGGACGAGCAACACCTGGCATCTATTGGTAGGTGATACAATTCCCACCTCCATCAGTACTCCTGGAAGGTCCACAGCACGAGCTGCCAGTGTTGTCCTACATGAGAGTTCAGGTAGTGCAGGGGCACTAGAGGCAGTACTGCAAAGTTGGGTCCCAGATCTGCTAGGCATTGGTGCCAATGTCGGTGGAGTGGGGGCAGACTGAGCAACTGGAGCTGGCCTATTTCCCTGAGCTGTTAAGCATTTTGTGATTTGTCAGACATGGATGATATGGAAATGTTCTGATGACACATTGAAAGAAAGAAATAATAATAAGGGTTGGGATGAGAGAAAAAAAAAGATAAAATGAATACCATCATATGTGACATACAATGCATTATCAGAATAATAAAGTAAACAAAAAAAGCAGCAAAATATCACACTGCAAAGGGCAGACGATGGCTGAAGAAGCTTTATGTGAAAGCGCTTACCTTTTTAAATAAACAGTTTTATTATTATATGGTTGGATATTTGCATTGGTTGCATGGCTCGTGGATTGTCCTAAGATCTATCATTGAAAATTTTATTTGAACTTTTACATTTAAGTATACCTCTTAACACCTACAAGCTATAAGTAAGGATTGCTCAAAGTAATCCTTGCAATGTGCATATATTGCACGTGCTTGGTCCAATTACACAGATTAAGTTAACAGCAGGGCATTTATGCCACTTGTGTAGAAATTAATTTATATAATGTTTTTAAGGGGCTTTACTATTTTATATTTGTTACTTGTGGTATTTGAGGCCACAACGTCTGACTACAGTCTTAGACTTGACTCCTGCAGATGGCTTGTGCTATAGAATGAAGCATGCATGCTTCCTTTTACAGTTAGGATATTCATGCTTACATTACTACAGTTGTATAGAAAAGCAATACATTTAAAAGTTTTATTAATACTTCAATTGTGCTGCATACATACATACCCCTTGCTTCCCTCAGTCTGTCCAGATGCACAGCATGGGCATATCTATTCACAATAATCTCGGCATTGGCTGTGGAATAATGAGAAAAGAGCAAGAGAAGAGCATTGTGCATACCAGTCTTGCCTGCATGCTGCTTTCTATCTACTAATTCTCTTCATCAGTATACTTACACAACTGGGGATGTCATCAGTCCTGAACTCATCCAGCCAGTGGTTGAGTGTATCCCCCTTGCACCTTTTCAGGTCATTAAATGGATGCCTACACTGTTCTCCAGTGCGTGGAATGCCAGTCACACTGAAGACAGCCTTGGCTATACTATTCCAAGCCTCAGACTTGTACTGGGAACCAGTATAGTCCCCCTACAAAAGCCTTCGACTGTGGCACATTCCAAGGAGTCCAGCAAAGGGTCTGGACTCCTCACCATACCACCTCTGCACCCTAAATTGGGCATCTTCCTTTCTAACACTAGACATGTCCAACCAGGGAGAACAGCAATAGTTAAGAATGATTTCCTACCAATGCCTGTTATCATGTTTATTGGTAGTGTACAAACCCAAACAATGGTGCCAAATCACATTTGTGGAGAGCATCAGTGCCAAACAGGGAGGAAAGCAGCTTTGGAAATTGGATAGTTAATCTGACACTTAGAATAATTTGAGGGTTGTTTGTTGCAGTAACTGTTAGGTGATTTAACTTTGCAGACATGTACTAGAGCATAAATTTCATGACCTGACACATTTTTAGTTTGGCTTTAGACACTGATAAAACTGATCTTTACAATGTGGGATTCAAGCCTAAAAATAACGGACAAAACATGTTTTTCTACAGCAATTATTTTCCATCTTTTCCACAGAAGAAGTGCTTCTAAGACTTACTCATGAATTATATATAAATGCACATGACAGATTGAGGGATTAACCATGTATGCGTGTGACATGACAAAGTTCTGGTTTATACATTCATGTGTGTATGAGTCTTATTGAAGTCTAAAGGCTATCCAAGGTCAGATAGCTCAACTATAATTACAGAAACATTCTAGTCAGCATACCCTCAATCATACATATAAGTTGTATGAGTTCCACTGCTATAGATACTTTTATTTATAATTATGTTTAATTTTTTGAAATGACATTTAATATAAAGTGAAATGGAAGGACAGTAAGAATATTTGAAATTTTATGTATTAGAACTCAGGATCATCTGTATTGCAGCCCTATGCTTACCTTGGCTGCCACAGAAATAGTTAAACAGTCAGTGTATATTTTCCATTTCATTATTCACTTCTGTGTGTTAACCACTGAGTACTGCTGCTTACTGTGTTTGCGCATTGCCCAACACACTTGATAGAATGTATCATTCTGAAATTGTCTACTCTCTGCTTCCTTTCCGCAGTTGTTGGGGAACATTGCTAACCACATTACAACTTTGCTTAATGACATTGCGTGATAGAACACAAAAGATGCAACAATGTATCCTTCTTGAAATCGAGAATGTATGCATCCTGTCTGCTTCTTTTGTGGGCCTATATTCCAGGATTGCATGATAGTAAGTGTTGCAGAAATGAGAGAAGCTGAGCTAAACTTATTTTAGCCTTGTATGCAGTGTTTAATAGGTTTCATCCTTAAAAGACAATGGTAGGATTTGAACCATGATCTACAGATAGTACATGCTTAGTGGATCAACATGTTTTTTAGATGTGCTATACACACAGGTGATTCACAGATGTTATCAAAGAAGTACATTATATGATATCTATTATGTTTATCTATTTCCTGCATTTGCTGTAAGCTGCACACTATGTAAATAGTTGTATTTAAAAAAAAAGAAAAGAAACATATAAAATAAACAACATAACAAAACATATGTTAGTATGCATGAAATATATTTGCACAAGTATGAATTTGAACTCTCACAGCAATGAACCTTCAAAACACAGTAAAGGTGTCTAATACCTCTTTGTCACAGAAACAGCTTTACAGCAGAGATTGAAAATCACTGTGCATACAAGCAAGTCCAAAATCATCCATCGTATTAATAAGACATATGGCACTTGTACACTTCTGAGCTATTTGTACATGCATTACTTTCAGATGTAGTGCAATGTGTGACCACACAACCATTCATGACTATTGTTTGCAGAAATTCAGCTCTGTCTTATCTGTATGGAGTTCATTTTTCTCTTATCTGAGCAGTAATCTGAAACATATAATATGTAAGGCATTTTGTATCATTGTCTTTACAATGTATCAGAATATTAAATGACAATAACATGCAGTTTCAGCAAAGCAGGGAGTCTGGATATTCGTGAACAGAAACTGAGAAATGTGTGCTGCTCAGTTCTATTTAAAATCTTGATACAATTACTTCTACACTTTGTAAGTGTAACCTGGGTGACACACCCACTGCAAGTAAGGGAGTCTGAACTCCTGTTGTGTTTTCCTTCTTTCTACCTGTAATTATTCACAGTTGTAATCCATTAGCAACTAACAGTGAGGGAGTGCCTGCACTATGTTTACGTTTGCTACACATAACCAAGAGTCTGGGATTCAGCAGTTCTAATGAGTTCATACCTCATTTGCATCTTCACCATGCTTACAAGCCTCGATCTACACTATAAAAAGGGATCCATGTAGTTAGGGAACCTGAAGGTGAGGAGACTTTTTTATGTGAATAATACAGAATATGATTGCTATTATTTTGGATTTACCTGCATAGAAGACTACTGACCTTGATAAGGTATGGTTGCATTTTTCAGTTATATACTGGATATGCTGACATGTCATTAAGAAAAATACTTATAAGAAGTTTACTGATGACATAAGCATTCTTGTCAGGGCATTTTACTTTCTCAGATACACAGCCTTATTTAACTTTTATCACAGGTGTTAATGTTACAACTGTTTCTCTTTACACTCTTCTATTGTTATTTCAGTGAAATGTAAATGTCCTATATTGTAAATGACACAGGGGTGTTATCCCTCTAGGATAGCCCATAGACACCTCTAGGGGAATGTTGGCTACAGGTAGAGGTGACTGACAATTGCATAAAAATGAATGTTACATTGTAAATGTGTACACGTTTTTATGACAATTTGGTTGATATCACTTGTAGCAAATGTCATTTGCCTGCTGTTTTGAGGGTGGGGAGACAAGTTCCTTCTCTGTATTGCCACAACTAAAATGTTTTTACAGAGGTTTGCTTTGCTATTGTTAATCTTTGTTTTGGATCAAACCTTTGTTTGTGTGTGACTGTGATATGTTACAACCACATAGCCTTTTTTTATATTTGAGTAACTTGAATTTTTTTTGTTTCTCTAGTGGGTAATATTAAAAAACTAATAATATGTGTTATATCTAAGAAGGACTTTTATTTATGTGATTTATGTGTAGTATTCTTCTTTTGTGCTTTATGCCACTTATGACTATGGCACCCAAGCATCAAAATCCCTGCAAACCCCCATTTAGTGAACCTGAAAACAATGTGATTATCCAAGCATTTCAGCAACATAGTGTCTTTCTGCTTGAGAGAGGACATGGGGATATGTTTGAAAGAAGGCAAATCTGGAACCAGATAGTAAATGATGTGAATGCTGCTGGGGGATACAGCAAGACATACGATCAGGTGCATCATAGGGCCTCTGACATTATTTCATTGGCCTGGATGACAACAGCTGCGGTAACCTGTGGACAGTGAACTACTGGGAGGTCTGCTACAGATCCACCACTGACACCAAATGAAGAGTTCTTGCCCACTGTGAGGGATCCATAGAGCTCAGCGGAAAGTGCACAACAACATCTGGTTAATGTTGGTGCTGCTGTTTCAGGGAGGAAAGTATGTCTTAGGAGGAGCTTCCAGGTAGGCTTACATATGTAAATTTTTAAATATTTCTTGTATAGTAAAACTTAAGTTGATTTATTTATTTATTTTTTTGCAGAGAGGGGATTAATTATAGATAGATACAGTTAACAACACATTCTGGTTCATTACACATGGGCTTGGGGTTGACGCGTCATGTAAGTTTCAGTTAAATGTATTGTTAATGGACATATAGTAGTCAAAATCACCCCCCACCATCTTGTTATTATTATGATGGTGTCCTTCCATTTTTCTTAACTTCTTCCTGGATCATCCTCCCTATCAAGTGTGGAGACATCTGCACATGGTAAGCCAAACATTTTTATTTCAGTACTGATATGCATTACACAGAAATATTCATTTATCCATATGTGTGAGGTGGGTGTCAGGACTGTGTGTGTATTACTGTACTGTCTGTGATAGTGGCACAAGTGTTTGTTAGCATATATTAAACTGCAGTAGTGTAGCTATTAATTTCTTTCCTGTGTCTGTTGCTTATTATCATAGGTGATCCTGACAGTGAAAGTGTAGGACTATTACCACCTGATGTCAGAGTATCGGCAAACGCTGATGATGATGATGGCCAAACACAGGCACAGTCAGGGCAATGCAAAGGTTGAACCTGACACTGATGTTGACATTCAGCCATCCCCTGTAATTCCAATGGATACTGCCAGTAGGCCTTTAAAACCCATTCCAGTGAGCCTTCAGATATTGGACAGGTGGAGGGTGTGACACTTGATCAGAGTAGTGTGGCTACTATGCCTTCAGTGCCTATAGACTCTCGTCATAGCCAAAGTGTGGGTGAGGTGCCACTTGGGAAGGTTATTCAAGTTTCTCGGAGGATGCCTGCTGTCCATCTGCCACTTGATCAAGGTATGTCTTTCCATGCACTCGAGAGATGTGTAGGGGCATCATGGAGGCATGTTCCAGGGCCTCTGAGGAAATTTTTAGGGTTATAGATGTGGCACAGGCTGTCATGCATGACTGCCACCCCCATGTTGTATATTCAATGGGTCAGATAAATGACACATTAGAATGGTTGGTGTCTGTGATAGAATGTCTGCTTGGAGGGGGATGGCATCCACATGGGCAAAGGTCGGCCATGTCATCTGATGTTAACTGATGTAGCCATGCCTGATCATGCTCCTGTAGTGGCACTAATTTCATTGATTGAGGTGTCCACACTCAGACATGGCAGGCCATGGGGTCATGGTCCTTGGTGTCCTTGGGAGGAGAGCTTGTCCAGCAGACAACAGTCAGGTTCAGCTATCAGCAGTACAGCAGTGCATCTGACCATGGGCATAAATGTGCCAGTCCAACTCCTGGCAGAGCCCATTCTTGGGGTCGGGGATGACATTGGTGAGCTATTACCTGTACTATGCACAGCTCACATCTGTCCATCATACCAGGACATAAAGCTAGCACAGTGCTTGGCTGTGTTTTTGCAGACACACACACAATTTCACCTGGCGTGCCCATACAGACACACACACATTTAAATGAATCACTCATGAGGCTTAAAGCTCATTCTGTCTCAGTGGCCATTTGATACTTTATCCAAATGTCTGCCTGTTTCTCTTACCTACTCACATGCACTCACCACCTTTTGTGTCAGCCTAGGTCTCCTGCCCCCCTTCACCCTGTGCAAATGATGATATCTGTGTCATATCCTTGTTTTTTAACATGTAGATTTAGGGATACATAAGTCTTCTGTTTGATTCTTAGGGTGCATAACTGACTTAGTGCTTAGTATATCTGTTTTGCAAAGTGATTTGGTTTCTTACAGGATTTTGTAATGTGTACATCCCTGCCAAACTCTTAGACCAACAAATTTAGACCAAACCATAAATAAAAGTGTGACAAAGGCCCAACAATGAGAAGAGTTTTTAAAAATTGTGGTCTTACAAACTTAGACAGTTGATGGAATAGCAGGTTTTGCACTACTACTTTTATTTTTGTTATGAGGAATATGAAGTCTGAAACTGAAATGTGTGTCATTATTTTGTAACTTCACTGTTTAATGATTTTCCATTACAAACATATGAGGCTAAAATGTGGACATTCTTTGAAAATCTGTACATTTTAGATGTAAGGCCTATTATTTGATAGAGAACACATGTATTCACACAAGTCAGTGTTGTTACATCTTGATGTAATTGCTGTAAACATCACCCACATTATACGTACTTACATTAGCAAGTAACAGTATGCAATGATATGCCTTTCATCTGTATTCTTGGACATTTATTTTTCTATTCCAGTTACAACACTTATCTTGGAAAGCCTGTAGTTGCAAGACTTTTAGTTCATGGCTGACTCTGGCTGACGCTAGCAGTACACAGCCATTGCACATGGATAAGTAAAGGTTTTGAGTGTTGCCTGACCTCAGTCTTACTGCATGTAAGGATGAAGGTTTTGGCCACTTAGGTGGTGAGTGTGTGTGCTGTCCATTGCCTCTTGACTAGTACAAGGCCATATTGTGCACTTTTATGTCTGCCTACACACACAACAACTGCTGGCTCCCCCTCTGACTCCTCACCTGTGTGTGGCTGTGCTGGCCTTGCCAATGGGGGTGGGATGTGTGGGCCTTCTCCTTGCAGTTCCCGCTGAAGCTGTTTTCTCAGGTTAATGTTGTGGAGCATGGCACAGACAGTGAATATTTCAGCACATGTATGGAAATTGTACTGCAGGGCAACCCCAGATGTATCTAAGCACCAGAACCGCTACTTCAGCAGCCCAAGCACATGCTCTGTGATATTTCTTCTTTGAGCGTGTATCTCATTATAGCATTCTTCAGTTGGTGTTTGTGCATTTCTGATGGGTGTCATCAGCCATGGATCCAATGCATAACCTGTACCCCGCAGTAAATAACCCCGTGGGATAATCCCCCCAGTAAACCTCTCAGACAGTTGAGAGTTGTGTCTGCCAGCACATACATTCAGAATGATTCCCTTAGCATTACAGATGACCTTGTAGTTAATAGAGTCGTAGCATTTTCTATTTATGTAGACCTGTCCCTGCTCCCAAGTTGGTGCTTTAATTTCAACATGTGCATAGTCAATGGCACCCAGGATGTCAGGGTAGTGTGCTACAAGGTAGCACTCTTGCATATTTGGCTCTGTTCTCGCTGTATGGGTAAACTATATGCACTTACTGGCATGCTGCAGCATAGCATTCAGGAATTGATGGAGGATCCTGGATGCTGATGCCTGTGACACCCCCAGCATGTCCCCTGTTAGTCTTTGGAAGGTTCCTGTAGCTAAAATTCTAAGTGCTACACATATCTTAATCTATACTGGTACTGGTTCCCCTCTGTTTGCCCTTGCTCTCAGTTGAAGACAATAGAGGTTGTAGAGTTCCTGTAGTGTGTCTCCATCCACCCTGTACCTCTCTATAATTTCCACCTCATGCAGATTATGAAAAGTTAAATGGGGTCTAAATATCCTTCTCCCTCTTGGTCATTGTCTATTAACAGCAGCAGCAGCAGCATAGACACAGGCCTGCTGCACATTCACAAGAATAAGAGCAACAGCAGCCTTTGACAGTCTTTCCATGTAGCCTAGTTTCTGTGGCTGTATTCCAGTAGGTTTTGGAATTCACAGGAAAATCCAGCACTGCATCTACATGGTTGCTTTATAGCTTGTTGAATAGCTCCTCCATCTTGGATTGGTTGATTAGCATACAATTCACCTGCTTATTCTGCAATTAGCATGTCAAAATGTTTACTGTGTTTGCTTGGCTCTACATAGCATGTACAGCCGCTTATTAAATATAAAACGTGCTATTGCATGTGCATCATGCCGCAATGTACATACGGTTTTAGTAGCCCATGTAAGCGTTAATGAATCTACACCTATATTTATATCTATTTCTATATACAGATATATGCATCTAAATACAAGATAAATAACATATTTACTACAGAAAATTTTAAAGACACAAAGTAGAAGAAGATTGTTAAAACAGGTGACTATAGTAATTGGAATCATTAAGCCAGATTCAAACCCATTTCCTTTCCAAGCCTGCCTTCTCTGCATCTTTGTTTATCAGTCAGAATGAGAGGTGGTGACTAGTATATTTGCCTCAGCCGAATAACATATACAGTTTACATTTCTTGTACATTTAATAAGGCAAACCGAAAAAAATAGACATTCCCTAATATGTCTTTGAAAACACTGATCCATGCACAATCCATGAATCAGAAAAATTTCTCAGACAGTGAGCAACAAGTGAAAGGAAAAGCAATGCTTCTGAAAAGAACTTCCAGCTTATGAACACAATGTGGTTTAAGTGGAATAAAATGCATACTCTGTGAATCTAGTAAAATAATGATAAACATGTCTACTTCCCTGCTAATCTAAAACAATAAAAAAGCATAATATTGAGGTTCATAAATTACAGCAGACAGCATAGCTCTTAACTGACCAGATGTCTGCAGAATGTCCAGATTTTTGCCTCATATTTTTGATCTGCTTCTCATAACACTTGTGTTTTCTTTGGCAAATCACTGATGATTAAAATCACTAAATAATAACATACATTTGATTTTCATACTTCATATCCTTCAGAAATGCATGCTAACACAAGTCCTGCTATTCTAGTGACTTTATTAGTTTATAATAGCAATGTTTAAATATGTCCATATTTTTGGACCTTTGTCTCCCCATTACTTTAGGGTTTGTACAAACTTCTTATGCTAAGAGGTTGAGAGGCGCCATAGACAAGTCGAAAGGATTGTTTTCTATATAATAGAATAACAGCCCTAAAATGCTAGATACTTGTTTTTGCCCCCCCCCCTCCCAAGACAGCTCCCAAAACATTGAAGGTCATCACACAGGAAGGCCAGTATGCAGTATATGTGCAATCATTTGAAACCATCAAACAATAGCCACAGAAAGCTCATTAATAAATGTGAAAATCCAACCTCTGATACCACAGCATGCTGTGCAGTCCTTTAATAGGTAGTGTGACAGTTGGGTCACTCCAGTCAGATTACCCAGCTCCCCAAGCCAAGTGGCATACCTGCAGTTCCTCCTCAACTAAGCATGACAATTTCACTAGTGCAGAGCAGAAGACCCACTGACCCAGTCACCTATTGTGTCATGAACACTGACAAAGTAGCTCAAGAAAGGAAAAGGATATGAAAGGGGGAAGACTGCTGTGCACCCCTATTCCCTTGCCATACTCTACTAACCACCATAAGCAGAATAAAGCAACCTAGTCCAGTTTTCTGGCCACTAAAGGAGTACAAACTCGAACCCTAAAAGAAACAACACATCAGTGGCAAACAAATGTCTTAGATGCTCTAAAAATATGAAAGCATGTGCAACAAGCATATATGCACAACCTACCATACACATTCATTAATTTGGTATAATCTTTTCTCTCACACACGTTATTTATTTTTTTATTTCTAAAACTCTGAACTAAAGCTGATTAGATTTAAATACTTCTGGATGACAAATGCAAAATTGAAATCACTAACGCATTGGTTAATTCCGTCCAAAAAAACAAATAGGATCTCTGTCTGATAATTCCCAGCATTAAGTGATAACTAAACCCAAAATCAGAGCTGCCCTGACCATCCTGTGTTTAACAAATGTCCATGATGCTTTCAAAGCCAATGGTCTTACTAGTCACAAGTCACATTGGTGTCATGGATGACCAATTCACAAAATATTTAGGAAACAGGTGTTGCACTGTCACCAGATATCTGAAAATCCTAGATGAAAGATTATACTTTGAGAACAAACTGATATCATTTTCCCCAGATAAATTAGTAGAATTTGAGACTGCCCTACCTGATACATGCAAAAATTCAACATTGGTAACAGCTGGTCCCATAGAATACCTGAGAAACCCTTCCGTTCATTTCCCAAGATGCAAAGCTGAGGCTCATATTCACAGTATACCATTGAATTACCACTTTCTTTGATGCCCAGGCAATGAAAGATTGACTCGGACTTAGAATACAGCTGAAACATTAAAATTCAAATCGACAAATTTAAGAGTGAGAACAATAGCTGTAGTAAGGAAAAGCTATCAAACGCAAGTCAAAGATGTTCTGGAGGATCATCTGAACTATCCTTTTGATTCTTTCCACTGATTGACCTTCTCTGGCTAAATCCAAAGCCCTTCTTATATGGAATGAATTGGAAGAATAACTCAAAGTGGTCAACACTTCTGCCACCAAAGCCTTCTGTAAAAAATAATCTAAATCCCTTTTAGTTACAGACCATTGAAATGGAAGCGTAAACACTATATATATATTTCAGAGACAAATTGTAAGACAAACTACAAAAAGTCACAACCCACTGAACCACATAGAATAACGGGCATGAAGCTCTGCCTGAAATAACCTGGTAGCCCAATACCTGCTGGTCAGTCCTGAACCTGGCAATCTAAAACCAAACTTGAATCATGGACTACAGTTACCAGTCTCTAGCCTAAAGAAACCGGAAACTCACTGACTCAGAAAGCATGCACATAAAGCCAAGTGAACAGTGTAGTCCACACAGCAAACATGGTAATTACTGACCATAGAATGGACTCCATTCAAAATACTGTATATAAACTCTTGCCAATGGGCTTTCCATATTCTTTGGATAAGACCTTTGCATTTCCCCATCCCTTTAATTAATAATATACTAATCATCCAGTACATTGAATAATCCAGATAGCCTGATGAGTAAGCCAACAAGTTAGGCCAGCGATTGGATTATTGTAATATTGGCTGCTTCATTCAACATGCACATAAACAGCATATAACAGATGAAAAGTTAGGGAGACCAATTCTACTCATGACATGGTAAACTATTGTGAATGATGTCCACCCTGTAGACTTTTTGTTGCTAACTGCTCAGGAAATGCATAACAACAGATCTATCACTCTGTACCAGCCATCGCAAATTTGAGTGGTATGGTAGTGGGGGGTTGAACATCTACAGCTATCTGATGAAATCTGGACATCTATAGGAGAGAAACATTATCAGCTAGGATGTTCTATCTACTGAGTATAAACCTAACAAAAATGTTAGATGGATTTGAAGACAGTGCAAAACAAGTGACCTCAAGAAAGACAGTACTCATTTTAATCTGAATACCTTTTTCATTAACAGTTAGCAACAAGAAAGCCTACAGGGTGGATGTCATTCATAATAGTTTACCATGTCAGGAGTACAAAATTAACTCAACAAACAAGCCACCCTGGAGGAATCACAAAATCAATCGGATGTATTACAGGTGGAAGAAAATCATGGCAAAAATTAAGAGGTGCAACACCCAGCACGATAAAAGCACTATAATTAAACTAAACAAACAACTCATAGGACAAATAAATTCTACCGAAGCCAAATTTGAGGTAAGTTTGGCCTCCCACGCCTAGGACAACCACAAAGCATTCTTTAGCTATGTCTGCAACCTCAAAGGCAATACACAATTGTGTGCAGAGCTCATTGTAAATGGAGCCACCTATACTGAGTCAGAGGATATAGCAAACCTCCTGGCTGATAAATTCAGCTCCACTTTTATTCCTCTCTCCCCCTCAACCTTCCCTCAGGAAATATCATCACATATAATTCTCCTACTATCACTAGGGAGCAGGTCCTTAGTGCTCTCTCTAAGAACAAGAACACTGCATCAGTGGGCCCAGTTAATATCCCAGGATGGCTTCTAAATAGCATGAAACATGACCAGTCAATGAGTACAATGCTTCCTTTGGTAATGTACCTAACCAGGAATATCCAACAACTGGAGCATCTACAGTGGTTCCTAACTAAAAGAATACAGGGTGTAAGTAATATGTCCTATGCAGACTGCCTCAAGGCCCTATCCCTGTATTCTGTCTCCTACAGGCTTTTGAGGGCAGATCTATGCCTGGCATACAGGGCATTGTCAGACCCCACTCTGCTGAACCTCCTGCATATCCAGAAAACAAACAGTACCAAAATTATCCATTTTAAAGACTTACACCTTGCTTGTGATATAAATAGGACCTGCTGAAGAGATAGGTAAGTATCCCAGAGACTACCCCATCTAAAAAACAGACTCCCCATCCATGTGAAGCAGAGTTCCTCCCTATTCCAATTCAAGTTCAACTTGGACAACTGGATGGGAAAACGGAAATTCATCCCTGGTTTGGCACCTATGTCTCTAATCCAAACAGGTAGCCTGTAAATGGTTCATCTCCCAGGTCCATGCTTATACTTATCAAGGGTATCAGAACTTGTCAGAGATTTGGGATACATGGCTAGGCTTAAAAAGGCCCCTGTGGTCATTAGCCTAGTAAACACCTAAGAACCTATGAACCTATTAACCACAACTATAGGTGACTTGTATGAAAGAAATGTAACACTTCTGTTATCTAAATGGTCCTAACAGACTATTGCTGCCACTTAAATAGACATACACTCAAAGAAGATAGCATCATTTTTTTTGTTCTGCTTACCAAAAAGTCAGCCATGCTACAGAAAACCAATGAGCTCCAAAATAGGCCCCCACCCCATGTCCACCAGTTGCATCTGTGAACAAATGTAGACCCTCCAAAGATACCCATTAATCTTCTATAAGGAAATCCCCTTGTAACCTGAAAGGAACAGACAGCATAAACACAGGTCTTACTTCATCTATCTTGTAACTCTCACTTTATGGTAATTCTGATGCCCACCTTTTAACAACTTAGATAAGGACCTGATGAAAGACCTACCTGGTGACACTGTCCTATAAGCAAAACTGAGAAGGCCCTAAAGCTCCATGATTTCTCTTAATTTAACTTTCTTAGTAGTTAATATTTTTCTGATGGCCTCCTTAAAGATGCCTAATTTAGCTTGTCATGATTTAAAAGCTGACAGACCACATCAGTTTAAAGTTTCAAAAGATAAATACCCTGAATAGGCCTTCAATCTTTTCTTCAGCAAGGAGCACACCATGTTCTTGGCATAGTGCAATAAACTACTCCATGCCCTCATTAGTGCTCAGACATCAGTTCCAATGATTAAAAAGTCCTCAAGGTAGTGCAATTCTGCCAGCACCAATGCAGGACTGCGCTAAGTATCTGAAAGGTGGCACATGCCACAGCACATCCTATGGGCATGGTCATGTCAAAGTAAAATCATTCTTTAAAGTGCATTCCCAGCAATGGCTAATACTTCTCATAAATTATCAGCAGCCAGAAGACAGCCTCAATGCCTAGCTTCACCAGCCAGAGATTATGGAGTTTCTTAATGATCCAAATGGCATTATCTTAGATGTTTATTAGGCTAATGACCACAAGGGCCCTTTCAAGCCCAGTCATGCATCCCAGGCAAGGTTGAAGTATTTAGAATAGGTAATTCTGATGATGCTTGTTTTGCAAATATGTGCGAGGTACATCAGAGTGGAATCTGACAATGCCTTGTAGTCTAGGCATAGATCTTCCTCAAAAGTCTGTAGGAGAAAGAATACAGGGATAGAACCTCGAGGCAGTCTGAAAAAAAGACATGTTACTAACACCCTGTATTCTTTTAATGAGGAACCTCTGTGGATGTTCCAATTGTTGGATATGCCTGCTTAGGTACATAGCAAAGGGGACATTGTATTCAATGATAGTTCTGATGAATGCCAGATACAGTGGAACAATGACTTCCTTGGGCCTAAATGGCATACCTTTGTTTATAAGTTGCACAACATAGAATGATTTATTCACTATTGTAGGCATGTGATGGTCAATGACTGGATTACTGTGTATGAGTGTCCCCAAGTCCCTGACTACTGGGTCAGCTCTTAGGGGTCTGTTGTCAATATGATTGTTACCAGGGGTGGATGACTTCCAGAAGGATACTATTATGCATTTCCTGGCATTTAGTTTTAGTCCAGGGCTCTGACACCAGTTGTTTGTCTGTGTCATCCCTTCTTGGAGAACATTTGGGTTGATGAAGGATTCAATGACAGCTCCTAATTTACAACCATCTGTAAATTAAGCCATCCAGAGGCCATTGACATTGGCCTTGACTTCAGAGAAGTAAATGCCAAAAAGTAGCAGTCACAGGACTTATCTTTGAGGGACTCCACTTGAATTCTAACTTCCTAAGTCCTGTCTGTGAGCCAGCTGGTTATCCATGAGATGAAATAAGCATTTGTACCTACCTCTTGAGTTTGTCACCAATGCAGTCTATACTTTAGCCTCTTGCTTAATAATGCTGTCACTGACCTATGATCTTTGGGGTAAGGCTAAATGGTAAATAAGTCTGTACTCTCCTTCTTTATTTATTGGACTAAACCTAATTGGGAAATTCTAAAAGAGTCAAAAGGAAGAACATTGAAGGGACCAGCTATTCTCCCCAGAGATATCTCCTTATTGATACAAGCTCTTACTACATCCTCCATACTGACAACCAAACACAAAATCCTGTAAGTTTTTCCATTGGAGTAATTTAAAATTTTATAGAGAAACCTAAAGCCAAACCCTGTAACAATTCTTGAGTGCCTTGAGTGCCTTTACATCACTATAATCCCTTAACATGGTGGTCAATATGCAAGTCCTAATTTGGAAATGCAAGATTCTGTTTGTGATAAGGGTTTGTAGGGCATTATCTCCCTTGAAATCTGAGAAAGGAGTTTCTGCCCTTGGTGTTTCCATTTCTCCCTGGATGTCAGCCTGGACATCATGTCTCCTCTATGACCCAACAGTTAGATACTAAATGTTTCTTCACACTGAGGACAAACTTGAGCCAAATCCAATATCAAAGATAAAAGGCCCAACAAGCTTCCCTTGACAACATAGTCATCAAAACATCCAGCAGTAGGCAATTTTGACATTTTTATCATGACTCCCATTCAGGTGTTTGCATGACATTCTTTCCAACATAGAGACTTGTTCACTGCTTTTAACTTCTTGAATGTATTTAATTGTTTATTTATTTGTTTCTTTTTTTGTTTGCATAATTTTTATTTTTTTATTTTTTTAATAAGGAAGTGCAGTTGGGCACAAGGTCTTTTTCAGTAGAGGCCCAAAGAGAAAAGCCCCATACATGTAATTTTAAAGAACAGTACATTCTAAACTCTGCCCTTCTGAGCTGGGAATTTCTGATTAAAGGCTTATAGTGCCTGCATATTTGAACTGCTTCTTACTGAAATTGGTACACCTTGCTTTAGCATTGACTGAATCAGATCAGGCCTACTGAATCTTGCTTTTGCATAACTTGAGCACTAATCAGGCATTCTTTAAAATATTCCAATTGTATTTATTACTGCTTGTTAGTAACTTGATTAAAGTGTAGCTATCATTCTTCTTAGTCTTTCACTTGGATTAAGCACTTGGGCTTCAGTTGTTTTTATTAGGCAAGGTTTGTGGCCTGCACTGTGGTGGCAGGACAGGTAGCTCTAAGTTTCTATGATTGGATTGCTGGACTCCAGTGTCTTCTGTTGTGTAATTAAATCTTAGTTAGTCTGGTTTTTAAGCACTTGGGCTTCAGGCCAGTTGTTTATTAGGTTCAAGGTTGTGGGCCTGTGTGGTGGCAGGGGTATAACACATCTAAGTTGGAACTTACGATTGAGGGAGTGATTGAGGTACTGGTAATGTCTTATTGGTTTAAAAACTTGCACTTGCTTGGTTTAAGCACTTGGGCTTAAGAGGTTATAGGTCACTAATTGGGCTGGGAGGCTGGGCTCTGCCCTTCTGAGGCTGGATTTCTGGTTAAAGAGCCTGAGAATTTCTGGTTAAAGGCTTATAGTGCCTGCATTTTGAACTGTTTCTTACTGAAATTGGGTACCATCCTTTTGTAGTATGGCTAGATCTAGCTGTGTTTTTGTTTTGCTTGTGTTTGTTTGTTTGCTTGTGTTATTCCCCTAAAATGATGGCTTGCTAGCACTTCGTTTCATCTAGTGATTCGTGTGATATCTACTGTGGGATACCTTATTGTTCACTGTTTTTTGTTTCCTTGTTTGTTTGCAAAGCATTTTTTGTTTAAGTTACTTTGCTGAAATTATATAAGTCAGTCTTAAAAATTAAAATAAGTCAGCACTAACAAACTAAAAAGCACTACCTTCTGAGTGTCACCCCCTTCTCTTATTTCAATTATAAAGATTTTCTTCAATTTATTCTAGATTTGTCAATCTCCTCTCTGGGTCAGCTTCCTAATCTGTCATCTGTGAATCTGGGTGCAACTGGGCAATGTGGGTTGGTGCTCAACCTGTCAAACAACCTCCTCCCAACTCCAGAAAACCCCATATCAACAAAAATGGTTCCACATGCTTTAGTACAAGCAACCAGTCCAGCAAACAGGCTAGCACCTCTCAGAATTTGAAAAGTATACCGTCACAAGGAGACTCTCACATAAACACACGAAAACACACCAAAACACAACTAAACAAAAACATACACAAACCAAGAAACAAAAACCTAACACAAACAAGCAGAAAAAACTAAAAGACACCTCTAAAGCCACTACCCCCAAAACAAAAACCACCGAACAGTCACAAAACTAACCCAGCTCAACACAAACATGTCAAGGTGACTCTAACTAACAACACCGTCCCGCTCAACCATAACACTCTGAAAGGGCATACAACACACCCTGCTCATCAGGCTCACACACCACATAACACAGCAGGGGCTGGCACAGCTGAACAAGCTGAGCTAGGCTCAGGAGCATGTCCGTATACCACATATAGCTTCCTCACATTACAAATATTGAAAACATGAAAAAGGATTATACAAGACTCTCTGAGAATATGTCTATGCTGATAGTACCCTGAAATGAGAGAATGAGACCTCAACTAGGCATATAGCCCATAGCAGAGTGACGCTGACCATATGGCATTCAAGCAAGTATGACGTGTCATTCCACAATATGAAGACAAGATATGCCAATTATGACATGCTATTCAGTCAAATTCATCAATTGCCTGTCAAATGCCTGTACAATCCTGGTCACAGGGATGCTGAAAGGCTCTGCTATGGACGGCTCTTTTTAAGTGCTTTCAGGATTCTGGACCTTTTAGATGCACTAAGGGGATAAAGGATTTTGGCAAGGCTCAAAACAGCATCCTCAGAGAGCCTCAAAGATAAAATAAGAGGTATCTCCTTAGCACATGGAAAACAGGGATATCTGTGCAGTAATAGAACAGAAAACCTCCAAGATGGAGAACAAAGATACTAACCTGGTCATGAGTGCATCAATAGGAGAAGCGGAGCATTGGCACCAACCACAAAAAACCTGGGGGCCTCTGACTACCATGCTTTTGGCACCACCCATTGGACGTCACCAAGTATCAATATTCATCACAATTTTCACATTCTGTGGAAATACTAACACATTATATGTATATAATAGTAACATTATACATTTGTACATAACAGTAAGGCATGATAATAGAAAAGGCTCCTGAATGGTTTCACTTCATAATCTCAAAATGCTGAAATCTCGAATTTCAGCATTTCGAAACTACGAAGCTAAACCATTCACAATCCCGAAACCCACAATAACGAATCACACAATCACAAACATACAGCATAAACCACATAGCACACACACCATTCTACCCACAGCACACAAATCACACAACCCTACACTACATGTAAGCAGGGGGGCAAACCCCCCTGCACCCCCTACACCCCCTTACTTATATATACCAACTCTGAGATCACACATAACGAAAAAAAAAAATTCACACCACAGACTTCTACACTTGCTCGCAGAAAAATACACATCACACATACACAAACACCAACAAATCCAACACTCACACTCATGTTTACACCTCCCTACCCTTACCCACACATACAACATACAAAAACACACACATACATTCACTCACCTTCAATTCCAAGCACCATACCAGCCAAACACTTCATGTAACTTACCTGAAATGCATAAGTGAGATTTCGAGATATTCGAATTTGCTCTTATGCATTTTCAGCATCCTGCATTTTCAGCTTCATGGTCTTGGAATGCTGAAATTCGAGACTTCAGCAGTTCGAGATTATGAAGTGAAACCTCCTGAATACACTTAATATATGTTAGGGATAGTGCATTATTTGAGTATTTATTTGAGTGACCTTTCTAAATAAATGAACAAAAACTTGCTTGATTTACAAAACTTTTGAAAGTGGTTCCATTTTTTTACACTTGTGACATTGCTGACCAAATGCTAATCACTTTTCTCTTTTAGACTCATGATTGGCACCACAATTATGATGGTTAAGAATCAGACTTGACTTGGGTTTTGCTAACTCACCCTTATGCTGCACTGAGCATGTCCATTTTATTGAGCTAGTCTTAGAATTTACTGGAAAATTACAGGTTCTCCCTGGAAATACTACAGGGGCTGCAGCTACCATGTGCTTAGGCCTGTTTCTATTAGCCATCTGCTGCATGCTGTCTATGTTTGCTCTACTGAAACCATGCTCTTATCACATGCAAGCATATTTATGTGCCTTTCAGTAAGATTATGTATTTGACAAATCTGCATAGCTTTGCTCAGCGCTAAATCACTGTCTCAAAGCAAAATCTTTCTCACAGCAACATTATTAACACCAGAGACAAGCCTGTCTTTTATCAACTCATCTTTCCAATCACCAAATCTGCATATTTTAGCCTTATTTCTCAAGTTAGTAACATACGCTGCAAAAGTGTCTGCTGGATTTTGGTCTCTTGAATAAAATAGGTGCCTCTCCAATGTAGCATTTGTCTGGGGGTTAAACTTTTCTCTAAATTTACATTTGAAGCACTCAGGATCCTCCCTTGATTCAGCTTGTCTAACAATAGGGCAGTTCCCCTTCTCCTGCACATAATGCTGGTACATACACAAATGAACGCTGTCTTTCAATGGCTTCTGACTTAAGCTAAGTAAAGCAAAATAAATGCCCTTGTATGTGCATCTTTGTCAGAAAATACTGCTTGTATAAAAATGTCATATTCCTGGTCAAATACTCTCCAATTCTCTGTAATATTATGATCAAAGACAAGTAGACTGGGTCTGCAAAATGCCTCTACCATATTGACACACAGTAATAAAGACCCTTGGAATTATGTACAAACACACAAACACACACACACACACACACATATAAGCCAGAAATTTATGCCAGAACTTGTAATTATGCTCAATAGCAAAACATACTCTTCAACTTTGTAAAATAAGTTTCCATAGCACAAGAACACTTTGAAATCAATATATTTTTCAAAACCACCTCTTATCAGTGTAAGAGACACTTTGGAATGGCTGCACTTTGCAAATGAACTGTGCACATCCAAAGAAACTTCTTGAAATGGCTGCACTTTGTGAAATAACTCTGTACATTGTAAAAAACACTTTGAAATGACTGCACTCTGTGAATAAAATATACATAACACAAGAACCTTCACAAAATGACTGTATTCTGACTGCACTTTGTGAAATAACTGTATTTGCACACAGTCATCATCATCATCATCTTCTTTCGACTGTTACCATTAGGGGTCGCCACAGCGGATCATCTGTTTCAATTTCTTCCTGTCCTCTGCATCATGCTCTTTCACACTAACTGCCTTCATGTCCTCTCTCACCACATCCATAAGCCTTATCTTAGGCCTTCCTCTTTTCCTCTTACCTGGCAGCTCCATCCTTAGCATCCTATTCCCAATATACCCAGCATCACTCCTCAGCACATGTCCAAACCAACGCAATCTTGCCTCTCTTGCTTTGTCTCCAAACTGTCCATCCTGAGCTGACCCTCTAATATACTGATTCCTAATCCTGTCCATCCTAGTCACACCCAGTGCAAATCTTAACATCTTTAACTCTGCCACATCCAGCTCTGACTCCTGCCTTTTCGTCAATGCTACCATCTCCAACCCATATAACATAGCTGGTCTCACTACCCTCTTGTAGACCTTCCATTTCACTCTTACTGGTACCCGTCTGTCACAAATCACTCCTGACACTCTTCTCCACCCATTCCACCCTGCCTGTACTCTCTTCTTCACCTCTCTTCCACACTCACCATTACTCTGAACTGTTGATCCCAAGTACCTAAACTCATTCACCTTTACCAACTCTACTCCCTGCATCCTCACCATTCCTCTACCCTGCCTCTCATTTACACACATATATTCTGTTTTAGCCCTGCTGACCTTCATTCCTCTCCTCTCTAAAGCATATCTCCACCTCTCCAGGGTCTCCTCAACCTGGTCCCTACTCTCACTACATATCACAATGTCATCTGCAAACATCATAGTCCATGGGGCCTCCTGTCTAATCTCATCTGTCAATCTGTCCATTACCACTGCAAATAAGAAAGGGCTCAGAGCTGATCCTTGATACTTGCACACAGTAAATTCTTCAAAATAATTGTACTGTAATAAAGCACACACTGCAAACACTTTGCATTCTCTGAGATACTTTGAACAACTCTAGTTATACTTTGGATATCTTTAGTCAATGTGAAATAGTAGCTTATGTCAAACCATGGTCGTTTACTAAGAAACATGCAGTCACCTTGTCTTTTTATGCTTATTTTGCCCTTTTATTTTATTCATTATGCCCATTTGATCTCTTGTCATGCTCGTTATACTTTTCTTGTGCTCGTTTTACTTTAAACATGTTCATTATGCAAATCAGAAGAAATTCTGAACATATTCATAAGTATTTCTGCTTATTCTATCAAAAATTATAGTTTTAAATATTTTGTTTAATCAGTAATGCATTTTGTGCTTTTGGTTTGATTAATAACGTGTTTTATGCTTTATGAATGCTTTGTATCATTTTCTTTACAAAATAAATCAGTTATGCGAGTTTTGGTTACCTGAGGTTCGTTTCTGGCATTTTTTTTAATTGTTTGAGCACTGTATCACTTAACCTGCTAAATATACATCGACCGTTAACTCTGCATCTCATGGCTTGAAGACGTTATACTCTCCAGCCCAGGTCTGACACCATGTCACTCGTCTGGTTAAGATAAAACAGATGAACAGTTGTGGGTTTGTTTCAAGCAGCTTTATTATATACAAACACATCACTATTGAGGCTTAGTAACTTAAACTTAAATAAACTTATAAACATACTGACTACTGCACTCATACATGTTAACACTCTGGCTGTTCTCTCAAAATGGCACCGTTGCCTGCACGTGCTCTCACATTGAAATGCCTCTTAACGTTAGTTCTACAACATGCATTTTCAGAATGATGTGAACTCTGAATCTCAAATGCCTGCCATTATTTACTGACTTCAGTCCTCAATAATTTGCCAGAAAACAACACATTTTATCAGGAAAACACCAAAAATATGAGGTAAAATCTAGACAATTGAGAAGTATGTAGAGCTAGTTGGTGATCTTATCCTCAAGTATAACAGTGGTATAAAAGTGTTGAAACAATGCTAGAGTTTCAGTACTGAGGTAGTTCAATAGAACTTACAGTTGAATAAGTTGAACTTACCATAAAAGTAAATGTTCGAATAATCACTGCTGTGGTATCCATAGCTATATGGGTTATATCCTGCCAATGGTATAACAGCCAGTCAGCTTCCAAAGCTTCATGGCACTTTCCATGCTCCCAAACTGTCAAACAGCTTGAGCTGAGCTGACTAAAAGACATGTTTGAGTGTGAAGGCCTTCAGAGCATTAATGCCAGCAGAAAAAGGTAGGCTGAGCCTTGAAACAAAAATGCTAGGAACAGCAAAAAATAAATCTCCACACCCTAGCATTTAAAACAAACCGAAAATAAGGAGGATGGAGGGAGGAAGCACCTACTGCAAAAGTGATCATTCAAAAATGTTCTGTCATGTTAGGTTTAACTTACACAAGATGGAGAAGGAGAAGACTCCGGAAATTAGCAAATCCTAATCTGGATCTAGCGAAGAAATCAAGTTTATAGTGCTTTGTAAAAGTATGTATGGAGGACCAAATAGCAGATTCTAGAATACAACTCGAATCTAATCCTTTCCAAAAAGCCATATATGAAGCCAAGGCCCTGGCAGAGTTCATCTTGACCTTCCGTGGAATACATTTGCTATGGTGAGTATAATGAAAGGTAATAGCTTTGACAACCACTGGGAAATACTCTGCTTTGACACAGATTGTTCCTTCTTCTTACTTTCACAAAAACTGTTCAATTGATCTGAAGATCTGAAAGATTTAGTTCTGTCAAGATAGCACCTGATTTGTTTGTCGACATCCAAGATATGTAGTATCCTTTCTCCCTTATTTATAGATTCAAGATGGAAAACAATGATATGGATAGTTTGTCTTAAAGTAAACTTGGATAGCACTTTAGGCATAAAAGAAGGATTAGTTCTTAAAGAAACCCTGACCCTATAGGAAATGAGGGTCAACTCACCATTAAGAGCTTGCAACTCAAATAACCCTTATTGCAGAAGTCAGAGCAATCAGTAAAACTGTTTTCCATATTAAGAACCGAAGGTCAGCCAGACTAGCTGGTTTAAATGGAGCAAGTGTTAGCTTTTCTGGCACAAAATTAATATCCCAAGGTGAGGCTACCAGTTTTCTTAGAGGCCTGTTATGCAAAAACCCCTTTCAAGAACATTATGACATGAGACTGAATAAAAAGAGGAGGGTCCAAGAACAGACATGCTGAAATGGCCGATAAATGAATCTAGATAGAGGAATAAGAAAGGTTATAGGCTAGTAACTCACAAAAATATTGTAAAACCACATAATAACTATCCTGAATGGGTGCCAGTTATGTTGTTGGCACCAACTAGAAAACCTTTTTAATTTGCTAAAATATCATTTTCTAGTAGCAGACTTTCTTGCCTCCATAAGTACCTACTTTATGACTCAGTAAACAGGTATCTAAAAGGAATTAAGACTCTATCATCCAAGCAGTCAATTGAAGATGATTGATTTGTAATAGAATCTTCCCAGTTGATTATTCAGAGAGGAGGCAGAGAGGTCTATTGGAGGAACTCCCCATAGATGAATCAAATCTTCGAAACCCCTCCAATCTAGTTTCCATTCATGAATATTTGCCCTGGTCCTGCAGCATGTCTGCCAGACAGAATGTAGGAGCCTGTAGAGTAAGATTGTACCGTGAAGCTACATCGCAAGCTAACATAGCTTTATCTAGTAAATGGGGTACGACTTGGTTCCCCCTTACTTGCTGTCATACCACATGATTGTAATATTGTCTATAACCACTTGAAGAAGTCCCAGGGACCGAAGATGGTTCAGAGAGTATTGAATTCCTTGATGAGGGCAAGCATCTTCTTGATATTTATGTGCCTGCATATATCCTTGCTATCTCACACCCCCTACACTTTTATTCCTCCTCATACTGTTTCCCAAGAAAATTCCAAAGCATCTGTTATGACTAAGTCCTTTGGAGGATGGAGGGAGAAGGGGAGGCCTGGATTTAAGGATATCTGTTGTCAACACCAAATTACTTCTCTTCTGACAAATCTCAGCATTGGGAGTTAAAAAGACAAAGGGTGCTGAGACCAAATAGATTTCAGATAACACTGTATGTTTCTCATGTGGAGTAGTGCTAGGCTATCTTGAAAGTCATAGATGCCCTATGACCCAAAATCCTGAGGTATTCTGTCACAGTGACCAAAGTCTGAGTGGAAAACATTAGACATAGATTTAAATAAACATCTATTTTTTTCTGTGTGTGGAACAACATTTCTTTGAACTGAGGTGCCTAGCTGACATTCAAGGAACACAATCCTGTGTGAGTGAGTCAAAAAAGACTTTTGAATGTTCTCTTGGAGGAATCACAGTTAGTGTTAAGAAATCTCTCATCCAAAAGAGAGATCCCTGGATGTTAAAAAAGACTCTGCAAAGATAAGCGAGTCCTCTAAATATGGAAAAAATGTGGATACCCTGTAGCATGCAGTGAACTATACCTGGAGCCAGACTCTTTGTGAACACTCTTGGTGCAGTGGATAGTTCAACTGATAATGTGATCCAGACACACAAATCATAAGAAATGTGTAAAGTCTGGATGAATAGGGATGTAATGATAAGGATATTTTAAATATAGTATTACCAGGAAACTTGAAAGAGAAAGCAGCGGTAACAGGTTGTGAAGTGACATAATTTTGAATTTTGGGCATTATCACAAACAAGTTTAGGAAAGAAAGATTCCAAACTGGTCCCCAAGCATTTTCTTTTTTGAAACCAAGAACATCATTAAATAAAAACTCTTCCAAACCTGGGAAGGAAGAACTGACCCTCTCACTCCTTGAAACAGCATATAAGCAACAGGTGAAAACAAAAGAGTCTGATCTGGAGGATGCAGAATGACGCCTGGAAAGGAGGAATTTCCTCCAACTGCCATCTACAACCTTGATGAATGATTTTCAGAACTTGTTTGTCTGAAACAATCTTTTGCCAAAGAGAAAAATAGAGATTCAGACTTTCCGGAAGAATAAGGGGCCAGGATGGGAGGTGGTCATTTGGTCTCTTGAATAGTCATTCAGACTTGTGGACTGTCCTTGGTTTTGGGAGGTTCCAGACTTCATTTTTCAACACCCTTGCCATTTCTTCTTGAGTTTCTGTTTATCTGAATTTTGTTGAGACTGTTTATTCTATTTTTTGACAAAATCAAATGAGGAGAGAGCAAATCCCTGGACAATTTGGAAAAGGAGGGATGACAAATCTTAGAGATTCATTGGGTAATTTTGATCCCTTCTTCACACTTTTTGATCACCTATGTTGCAGAGGGCCCAAACACAACATATCTATCTAAGGGAGAATTTAAAATCTCATTTTAACATTATCTGGGAGGTTCTGAGAATGCAGCCATGCAAAACTCCTTAAAACAGTAGCATTGGTCATAGCCATAAAAGCAGTATCAACTGAGTCATACACACACTGCAAGCAATGAGTAATGACCTGTGCAATAGAATATACTAAGTTGTTTAAAGCATATTTTCCTCACAAGAGTAAGCTGCAGACAAAGCATTCCTCATACCTTCCCAATTTGCCAGAACAAACTTTAACATGTGATACTGACAACCCCACATTCTGAAAATTAAACTTGCTTAAGTATACTCTTTCTTTCCCATACCTATCAATAGTTTTCCCATTCTTATCAGAAAGAGTAGGATTGGAATTTACTAATGGCTTAGCAGCAGTGGCATCAAATAAAGCTAGAGCTGGAGCTACTAGGACAGGTTTGGAGATAATGTATACAAATTTAAATGCCTGAGTAACTTTAAAAAAATCTTTCTACCTTTTTAAGGATAGCTGGCTGACTATCAGAAAAATTGAGAATCGGATACTGAGCTCTCTTTGAGTCTGAATAAAAAATCTGAGGAAAAAAACAATATCTGTTCCTTCATCTTCATATTCAGATTCAAAATCTTGAATCTCTTCAGGTTAAAGAGGAATCCCTCTTTTACAAGAAATACTTTAGAAGAAAGATAAATAGCCTGAACTAAACTCTGAGCCAGACCCGGTAAACTATGCCTATCTAAAGAAATTTGAGGAGGAGTAGATACATGCCTGATTCTGACAGGAAAAATGGGTGCAGCTATGTTACTAAAGGCAACAGCTACTTCTCCAGGGTTGGGCACTGCATTTTGGCACAGCAGGGAAACCTTCTTTATTCCCTCTCCCTGGACTGACAAGAGTGTCTCTCTCTTGCCCTCTGAGAGGACTCCAACAGCCACATAGGACATGGCTAACCCCTGGTCCATAGTGGGTGTAGGTGCTACACAAGAGAGATCTGGGTTAAAAGATGTGTGGTCTGAGGTGCAACAAATGGCCACAGCAGAGTCAGCCACTTGCAGATGAGGCAAATTGCAAATCTGCTATTGTATCAAAGGCTGTCTGCTTAACCTTTTCTTAGCTGGAAGAAGACCAATCATGGGACCTATAGTCTAGTCCATGGTAACCATGGGATCCATAGTCTATTCCATGGTAACCATGGGACCCATATTCTATTCCATGGTAGCCATGGGACCCATAGTCTATTACATTGTAAAGCAGAATGTGGTGCTTCTTCCCTGGGAAAGATGAGCAGTAATTGACAGCAAACACTGCCAGTCTACAACATTTAGTTTTTGGACAGAAAAAAATGCAGTAAAAAGAACTTTAAAACAATATGCCAGTCTAACACAATTTCTGCACAGAAAAAATATTTTCAATTAATGTATGCTCCTTTTAAACTGAAAGAGAAAAATGAGTGCTCCATTTACAAGTACATTACAGTCTTGAGACAGTCCATTGAAACACAACAATCCTAAATTAAAAAGAAAAAAAACTTTCATGAAAAAGAAAGTAATGCAAAATCATCAAAATTAAGAAACTGGAAGTTTTTTCCAAAAGGGAACTTATCCACCAACAAAGGAAAGCACAAAACAAAGGCTGACCCTCATAAGCCTCAGAGGCATGTATTCTTCAGTGGCAGTAAAGCTCTTAAGAAGCTCATGTCCAAACTTGTTTTTAGTCAGCTTAGCTCAAGGTGCTTGACAGTTTGGGCATGTGGAAGGTGCCCTAAAGCTTTACAAGCTGGCTGGCTGTTATAGCCTTGGCATGATATAACCCATATAGATAAGGCTACTGCAGCAGTGATCAGCATGACGAACACTAAGTATAGCACTTGTTATGGTAGTAGAGCTAGTTAGAGCTAGTTAGTAATCTTATTTTCCAAAGTAACAGCAGTATAGCTAACTGTTAAAGATCATGTACAACCTTTTTGCTTACCTTTGCGACATCTGGAAAAGTCATTGCTCTCTTACAGTCAGGATTTTAAAAATAAAATGTCTTCAATCCACATTAAAGTTTTATTTTCTTAATTGTTTTCAAAGCAGGGATATTACAGTGCTCTTTCTGAATGCTACTGGCTCAGCTGAGCGAACCCTCATCATCACATGTAGTACAGTGATGACATGAGTTTGGGGCTGTCATTGCATTCCAGTAACCCAGTGAAATGGGGAAAATAAAATAATACCAGTGACAAAAGCAGAGATCAGTCACTTGGAACTAAGTAACTTTTAATGACTGCACAAGGCTGTGTGGCTGTGTCATTAACTGTTTCTATTGCCTGAGTGCAAATTTAATCATTACATTTCCTGTTAACTTCTGATTTGTGTGGTAACTGTTCTACGCGATGGATTCTACAACTGTAGAACTTGACTATAGACCAGAGTCGAGGGAATTTTCAGCTATACCAGAAGGACTTTTACATCATGTTCCTAACCCTTTATTGGCTTTGGATTTAGGAGGGTCGCTTAACCCTGCCTCACCTATTTTACCGGAAGAAAATCTTGCAGATTTCAACCAGACTGTGAAAGATTTTGAAGACAAGTTGTATTTGCTGCAAAGGTATGCCTGGCAAAGGCAACACCTTGAAGCCTCTATACACCATCGCATTGTACCCGAGGAATTTTTGTATGCCGTCGTATGGAACTAATCATCCGATGCTTTTGAAAAAGTGGCAGGACTTAAATATTGAACAAGGTTTCAGGTACATGTCACTTTTAAATGAATACTTTTTACCACTTGAGACTAAGTTGTGCACTGAAATAGATACAATGTATAAAAATTTGACTGATAAATTTAAATCAGACTATGCTAAGAATAGACTGCAAACCATTTTCTCACAAGTAAACTCTTTTAGTGAGAAATTGAAACAGATAAAATTGAAAAAATTACAGAGGGACTTTAATGACTTCCAAACAGGTCAGATTTTTGTTTGGCCCAGGCATAATAATACACAAACTAGAGCGCCAAGGCCGGCTTCCCCGGTACACACTATTGATGATGTTATACATCATGCTGATGCTTCTTCATCTGCTGGAGGTTTGGCCTTGCCTACTCTGTCCACAATTGACAATGCTGCTGCTCAATCTAGTGAATCCGATTTTCCTAGACTAACTGCCTATTCTGCTACACCACCTCCTAACCAATTAGCCTTTGTTAATATACAAAAAGACAATCGATTAGGTGCGAAACCTAAAGTTGCTCAAGAAACAAGTCGTTTTTTACCATATCCCATAAAACTACAGTACCAAGGGAGAGGACGCTCTCAAAGCAGAGGGCCAAGAAAAAGGAAAGTATCCGAGGAGAGTTACGGAACAACACGAAGGCAAAGAATGTGACTGATATATTTGTCAATTTATCTGATTATGACTTGTGTTTATCTGATGTTAGCCTGATTAACAAGGGCTTAAATTTTATACCAGCACATTGCAGTAACTTGGCTGAAGTGTTATGTGAGTTACGTATTTTCTGTAGAAATATAGCCTTGAAAATGTTTTTTAAAAATACCACAATAATACAAAGTAATGAATCTTTACACCTTGACTCAATGATTCCAAGACAAAAAAGTAATTTTTCACCTCCACTTCCTTTTAGCTTAGAGTGTTTCCTAAAAGCTTGTGAGAGAGATTTTTACAAACTTTTCTCTACTAAAAAGAAAAGAATTGCATATGTAAATTTAACACCTAGTGAAATGACATCTTTAGCAAAATTCAAGCAGCTCTCTGATATCACTTTTAGACCTGCTGACAAAGGTGGTGGAATCATAGTCATGAATACTGTGGATTATAATACACTGATGTTAAATATGTTATCTGATCGAGAAACTTATTCCATCATTTCTCAGAAAAAAGTTTGCTCCATAATAGCTAATGTACATGCAACTTTGCATGACCTTCTTATGTGCCGACAAGTCACTCTAGAAGAGTATAAATATCTATACATAGAGTTTCCTACAATTCCCACAATAAAAGGTCTGCCAAAGATTCATAAACAAGTAAAACCTATACCCCTCAGGCCTATAGTTTCAGGCTGTAATTGGGTAACTGCTACTATTTCCACTGCCCTTGAAAAATTTCTTAGGCCTGTAGTAGATGCAGTTCCATCCTTATTAAAAGATACTTATGATTTGTTAAGCAGCCTTAAGGATGTGACTCTGAATGTTAGGGCTAATAAGTATATGCTGATAACCCTTGATGTAAAATCTTTTCGTCCATCCCCAATGATTTGGGTTTGGAAGCAATCAGAGAACTACTTGTGAGAGATACTAACTTCTCGACTGAGAAAGTTATCCTAATTTGTCAACTACTGGATTTAGTACTCAATAATAACATCTGTATGTTTGATGGCATTACGTATTTGCAGACATGGGGTGTAGCTATGGGCACCCATGTGCAAAAATCTCTCTAATTAGTGGTTTTGAATTGGGAAAAGGAGCATCTGTTTACTAATCCTACCTTTGAAAAAATTAAATTTTACAAACGTTTTGTAGACGATGTTCTTTTAATATGGCAAGGTACCCTAGAGGAATTCACACATTTCCTACATCATTTAGAAACTACTACCACTTATCTGAAATTCACAGTAGAAGCTTCAATGAAACAAGTAGAATTTCTGGATGTCTCCCTAACACTTAATGAATATGGAAAAATTACATCTTCCATTTTTAGAAAACCAACGTGGACTAATACATTACTTCACTTCAGCAGTATGCACCCTAGGCATATGTTCCCAGGAATAGTTAAGAGCCAGTTCACTAGATTGACCAGACTTTGTCAAGATAATGTAACTTTGGAAAAAGAAGCTGACCTATTAGAACAATTCTTTTTGGATAGAGGCTATGACTATGAGCTTGTTAACTCTATTAAAAACAATGTTATACATCCTTTAGATTTTGCATTACACATGACTAAGAAACCTTTTTCTTTTATACATAAAAAAGTTATTGACAATATAAGTATACCATACATTATAAAATATACCAGTGATGTGAAATGTTTGGAGAATATTATACGAAACAATTGGAACATATTGCAGACTGACACTTTAGTAACTAACTTGGTAGGTACCTACCCCTCTTTTCTGTACAAGAATTGCTTTAATCTAAAACAAATTTTATGTAAAGACTATGCATCAAATGTTAAGAAAACTACCCCAAAAGTGGGGACTGTTTCATGTGGTACTTGTACTAGGTGTAAATTCATCTGTTCTGACCTGACTTTTGTTCATCCCACACTAGGCTTTACTCATTGTGTTAATGTTTCAGCCACATGTCAGACTAGAAACCTGGTATACTTAGCAACTTGTACAGAATGTACTGCATTCTATATAGGATTGACAAAAGAAGATTAACTGATCGTATCTATGACCATCTCTATGAGATAAAGAGAGAAGCAAATACCAATGCATTAGCTCAGCATATAGTAAAATTCAAAGAACACACTTTTTCATTCAGGGTACTTGAAAAAGTAACTCTGAACCCTAGAGGTGGTGATAATATTAATAATCTTGCCCTGGCAGAATTAAAGTGGATTCTAAAATTTAATGCTCATAGTTACCCAGGCTTAAATACTTCAGTTTCTATCAAACCTGTTTTAAAGAACAGAAAGCGTTAGATACTATGATCATATTCTGAATTATGTTCTATATTTTCAAATTAATAATTCTTAACTTTGCTATATGGTATATAACCTAATATTCTGGTTATAATATCACATTATTATTATCATTATACATATGTATTTTATATTCATTATTTATATTTCATATTCTATGGGTAATTCATATCCATAGTTGAATTGATACATATTTTTATATTTATAGATATTTATATACATATTTTCCTATATATTTTTCCATATATTGACATGTGTTTTAAATCAAATTCATTCAAAATATGGATACCGTATTGGGTATGTAAACATATAACTGTGTATATATATATTTATTTATTTATTTATTTACATACTTATATATTTATTTATATACATATTTATTATCATATTTTGGCTTATATATAGATACTTGTATATATATTCTTTGTTTTCATGTTTTAATTTCTATATACATGTACTATTGACTGTTTTTACTCTTTTAACATCACATTTATGGCCTTTATTCTAATATGTAATAGGCAGCTTCATTGTTTTAGTACTCATGTAAGGCTTTCATTTTTTAAAGTTATCGCAGTTTATTGGATGCGCTTACATATTTTTGGATATCAGCGCTTCTTAGATAGTCTGACTTGTACCTATATCTATGAAGCTATATATTTTATTTTTGTTTTTACTCACATCTAAAATTATGCTAAGATGCTTGATTACTATAAGTAGTTGTACACCAGATTTGTTTGTGTTACTATAGTAAGGTCTAGCATACCTTTATTAAATTAATTGATTTTATTATGCTTGGTTTTAAAAAATGCAAGTACTGCCTGTAAATTTGTGCGTTTATGTTATTTCCTTAGATTGGAATAGTTTAGTAAAGTTTTTCTCCTTTTTGTGCTTAAATGCATTACAGGTGCCTAACTACTTCCCGTCTAATGAGATGTGACTTTAGTTACGACTGCAACTACATATAAAAAATTTTTTATTTTGAAATGCTCGCTAGAGTTAAGACTAGCAGGGATTTGTTTGCTTGCTTGCTTGCTTGTTGATTTCTTCAATTAGATATAGAATTATTTATGGAATACAATGAACTCATCATTTAAATGAATGTTAAACACTTCTGTTTATAGGATGCATTCTGAGTATTGTATTAGCTATATATCATAGATCTTTTAGCTATCCATGATGAATGTAAAGATGGCAATGCCGCTTTAAATATTAATTGAAGCATTCAATTACATAGGGTTTGGCTTTTAAACAAAGCAATATTTAAACACTTCTGTGTAGGGTTTTCATTGTCTGAAGAAGCGTGGCTGTGACCACGCGAAAGCGCTTACCTTCACCCTTGTAACTGTATTAAAGAAGAGTTTTGTATTTTTACTACAGCTGTTGATTGTGTTTTGGAACAATTATCTGCATTTCAACTTGTCATTTACATCGTGGTGAGATCAGGTTTCTGCTTTTTACATTTCCTGTTAATGCCCATAACTTTAAGTGTTTACAAGCACACCTAACAAAAATAAATTGTTATACCCATTTTCTCAGACATACTCATTTCCCATTGTTAAAAGTATGTGAAGTTTGGGAAGGGGGTATGTGTAAAAAGCTGTTAGCAGCCATTAAAATAACTGGGATCTTTGTTTTCTGCTAGGCGGATACACATAAGGTGAAATGGAAAAGCTTGTCCCCTGACTACATGATGTACAGGAATGTCCATCATGGCTGAACATTCAGATGAGTGAAGACATCCACTGTGATGGCTCATTTTTTGTTAGCTGTCCTTTTTTTCACATAAAATAGTAGTTTATTTGAAAATAAGTTTAGAACACCCACTAGACAGCAGAGACCTTATCAAAGCTGTGGAAACTGAACTCATATGCTGCATTCATTTTCATCACAATGTACATGATCTTTAAGAAGGAGTTGTTTTAATTTAGATTTGAAGATGTGTGGGTTTTCAGTGAGTCTTGGCAACATGGCTGGAATACAGAGCATCCACAATAATGGTGTTGGGCTTTTCAACCATGAGGAGATGTTTATCGGTAGACCAGGGTTGCCAGTCTGGGGAGTGCATTTATAACAAATAGCCTAGGGCAAGGCAACTGACAGGATGATATGCTACTCTATAAGCTACTTGTAGCTGAGAGAGTGAGGGAACGGGGTAGCTCTAGCCATCTTCAGATCTTCAGGGCTATCTAGTAATGACTGGAGTAAGCTTTAGTGGATACAGATTTGGTTATTTTATTCTAGCGCTACTAAAGTTTGTTCTTCTGTGTTGCGAGAAGGTTGGTAAAAATTGGTAAGACATATGAGATTGTAGGAAGAAGATAGGAGGTTAGGGTTGTCCTTTTACTTCTGCTGAGATGTTGCTTATCTCTGAATATGAGACCAAGCTTTTGTGTTTTTGATGACTTGAAAAGTGACTTACATAAAGCTCAATGCCAAAAAGTGCATTGTCATCCCCTTTGGTAAAAACTCTGTACCCATGAACTACCACATAGGAGGTAGTTTACTTAACACCGAAAATGTGATAAGAGACCTTAGGACACAGGTGGACAGTAGTCTCTTCTTTGATAATCACATCGCCACAGTGGTCAGGAAATCCTTCTATGTGGCACACCTCATCACAAAAGGTTTCTCATCCAGAAAAAAAGAGGTCATTGTTCCCCTCTACTCATCACTCATTAGATCCATTATAGAGTACAACGCCCCTTTTGGTATGTACCTCACAAGACATCTACAACAACTCGAAAGGCCACAAAATACCCCACAAAGAAGATTACTGGCCTCAAACAGATGCCTTACTCAGACTGTCTCAAAAAACTCCAGCTTTACTCCGTTGCATATCGTCTATTCAGAGGCGATCTCTGCCTAACATACAAAGCTATGTCAAACCCAGAGCTGTTGGACATGCTTCACTTAAAGAAATCCCAATCCCTCTGAGCTACATGCTCTAGGGACCTAAACTTTGTCACCACAATAAACAGAACATGCTGGAGGGATAGATTCCTGTCCCAGAGACTTCCCATACTCTGGAACAGACTATCTGTCTATGTCAAACAGAGCTCCTCATTAACACTCTTCAAGAAAAATCTTGATGATTGGATGGGTAATAGGAAATTCACCCTGGGGATCACTTCTGTGGTTCTGCTTGACAGGGGCACAGGAAAATAATTTTCTTGGGTGGCGAAAGTCAGGGTACCTTTTTGGCTAGGCTTGTATAGGCCCTAGGGCCAATAGCCTAGTACCTACCTATGAACCTATGAACCTATAAAAGCTATTGTCAACAATGACGCCTGTTAGTTTAGTGTTGGTGACTACCTCAACTATTGTATTGTCATTGGAGATGATTTTGAGTTTTGTTCTACAATCATTATTGTATTTAGGGGTGGAAAGGAGTAATTTTTGTCTTCTTTGGAATTAGAATGAGGTTGAATTTGGACAGCCAAGTTTATGTGTACGTGAAGGAGTCTTGACTGAGTTGCTGAAGCTGAATAGGATTCTGAGATGAGCATATAAGAGCAGAATCATCAGCATATTTGATTAGATTAGCATGTTTAACAGCAGCATGCAAACTGTCAATCAGTATGTTGGGCAAGTGGGGCCCATGTAGGTTTTTTTTTTGCTTCTTCTCTGTCCTTCATGATACCAGCCTGGCCCCCCAGTGTCCACTCATGCCAGGTCTAACAGATGTCTCCTTGCCCCCCCCAGACTTTTTTCAATCTGGTGTTGCTTGGGGTGGTCATGGAGCTAGGCATCTGTGGGTTTGGCACCTCTATGCTTTCTGTCCAGGGGGGGTTTACTTATGACCTACTCACTTTCCTCCTTTCTTGTGGACCTAATGGCATGCCTGGGGGTGGGAGTACAATGGAGATGTATGACACATCACTCTGCCTCTGCAGCAGCTCAGTCATATCTTCATCCTGTTCACTCTTTTAGGTATGTCTACTAATGTGCCTTTCCCAGCGTCCTCCAGGGATTGGCATGGTAGAATCCTATTGGTTCACCAACGCACCTGGGATGGTATTGCCCATCCCTCTCTGCCGCTTAGATTCAAAAGTAAGTACTAGGCTAGCTTCCAATGTGGGCTTTTTTAAGTCTAACCAATTTCCCTTTTTGCGCTCAAAGTACTATAACTTCTGTCTGTTACCTGGGCCACTAGTTGAACTGGGTCGCCTGGATCACACGCAAGGCTTTATCCCTGTACACCACTGCAGCGCCTGAAGAGAGGTCCATATATTGATCCAAGGGGTACTCAGAACAATACTGGTAGGAAGGTGGAGTAACTGATTGCCATTTAACACCCTATGATCTTTATGACAGAGAGCTTTGGAACCATGACATGATAAGACAGACGAAAAGATGTTAACTGAAACAGTAGCATGCCGTGGGAAAATATATCAAAGGCTTTTGATAAGTCTAAGAATAGTGCAGATATAATATTGCTTGTGTTGCATTTTTCATTGATGTTTTTTTATGATGCTGAACAAAGCAATATTAATGTTGTAGTTTGGCCTAAAACTGAGGTGTGTAAGACAGAACAGATTATTGTCAAGAATATATTTAAGTTGTTGAGGATCCATTTCTCCAGGATTTTAGATAAGTGAAAAAGTATGGCTGTGGGCCTGCAGTTAGAGAGTTCGGTGATAATGTCTCCTTTGTGAAAAGGCAGGATATAAAATTTCTTCCAGAGGGAGGGGACATAAAATTCTGGTATGACAATACAGATAGAATAAGCTATGACTTCAGCAGCAATTTTGATATAAATGCCTGGTTAATAATAAATTGCTAAGGTGGTGGACTTTTGTATGGGGGGGACTAATTTATGGTACAGGTAGAGAAAGAGTTGAGGAGAGTTTAAGGCACTGAAATTGTTGATGGGTTATGAAGTATTTTGTGGCTTGTCGTTGTTGTTGTAGTAATGCATTTATGGTATTTATAAAGTGGAAGTTGAATAGAGTGACAGTACTGTCTGCATTCAAATCAGGGCATGGTTGGGCTGTTGATATCTTCCAGGGGTTAATATTTTTTTGATGGAGCCACAAAACTCTAGTTTTTTATGGAGAACATGCTTTGTGTGTCAAAGTAATAGTGCATTTGGTCTATTTTTGTTAAGACTGCAGTTATCTAAAGTTTTTTGGTATTAGGGAACAACCAGGGTGCCGTGTTATGCTTGATTCTTTTTCTTTTAATTGTAGCCTGTTTATTTTGTGCATTAAGAAAAGATGCATTAAAGACAAGAATGACATTGGCTAGAGGAATGCTTCTGAGTAGATTCTAATTGATTGATTTTAGAGTGGATATGACTGTATTTGAATTAAATTTGGTTAAATTACACAATGTTTTTTGAGTACATGGATAGCACTTCTAATTGCAGAGGTGAGGGTGTGATCATTAAGTTTGTCTGGTAAGGTTCCGGAAGATGTTATTTTGTTTGGATTTTTGGTCAGTATCTGGTCCAGAAGGGATTGTTTATTATTGGGTTTGTATGGGCTTGATAGCTTTAGTTTGGATAATTTGAGTGTAGGCAGATAGATTTAGTGATGTGTTGGGGGAATCAGTAGTGAGGGAGAGTCAAGCTATGGTTTGGTGTCCAAGAATAATTGTTTCATAAGGGATGCTTGATGTTGTCCAGGAAAAATGTCTTCCACAGTAGAGATGTTGTCATCTGGTGGGTTGTATGCTGCATGCAAAATTTTATTTTCATGTATTTTGAGATAAAGATATCAGGATTTCAACATTCCTAGGTCAGTGGTCATTTTATACCCAGAATACATGAAAAGAGTGCAAAAAGCTTTCTTGAAATTATTAAGCAGCATCTTGATGTTGATCTACCATGTTTGGAGGAAGGTGCAATATAGTGGACATAGATTACATATAACCCCAGGATTTCATATCTTCCTTCCTTCCTTTCTTCAAACTCCTACCATCTTTCAGAGTTATTCTACCACGGCCTACTATCCTAGGCAAAATTTGGAAGCATAATTCATTTACCATTGATGATGAGCCATTTTCTAACCTTCGTGGATATCTCACAATATTACTTTTTGTCTGACATTTTCACTGTAGAAGACTAAAAGATGTTTTCTTTCAAAGTTACAGAGGTATATGGCAGGTAGACATGGAGGTTGTGGCAGTGTTTATAACTATATAGTATTTGGCACAAACAAGTTGTCCACTGCAAAGAATATTCACAACATATCCAATTGTGAGATAAGAAGTCCTGCCACCCCAAATTTTTATTTTTTCTGAGATATACTAGACCATGGACAAAGAAGTTAGGAGACCATTAGAAAGAAATTAAACAATATCAAAGCATTCCTGGATAAACCCATCAATGAAAGGATGCTGCTTTAAGTTCTATTTTTTTCCTCTAAGTATTTTTACCCCACAGCTAATGATTTCACACAGTTTAATAATGTACATGCATAGTAGTCCTTTGATCTGTGCTAAGAGAATTTGAGGTAACCATGAATGTTGAAAGCCAAATTCAGACAAGGCAGATTATTATCATATGTTGAGAGACTGTAGGTAAGTTTAGCTGATATGGACCAGCATACAATCTGCTATTAGTGCTATTTGTGAAGTTATGCTTCTTTTATACTGTGATTTTGAGTATTGATTAATCTACTGCCTCACAGTCATAGAATTGCAGTGGTTTTGCACATTAGCAAAAAGTGTCTTATCAGTTGTCTGTCATTATTGATGTAACTGTGTAACATACCACAGGACATTACTGAAGAGCTAGATTGCTATGTGCTATTATGCTAAATGGCTCATGTGAACCTTTGGACTCCAGACTGTTTTTTTGGCAAACTCTGGTCTATATTCATATACTGTTGTGATGGCAGACTATAATGGATTTCATTTCTATGTTATGTGCATTGTGTGATGAGAGTTTACTTACATTTCATACTCACTGTATTCAGTGTCATTTCTTTGTAAATTTATGAATAAGACTGATGAAAAATATTTATGTATGTATTTATTTATTTGACATTTCTTTACCAGGATAGTCTGTCTGGGTTACATAACCCGTTTTCAGTGAAGGCCCAGGGAGAAAAGCTCCACATTTATAACTGTTTCACATATTATACAATAGGTTACTTATACGAGTATACACAGATGGATATTTATAGGCAGGCACTTAGAGTTACTTTTCATGCTAAAGTATGTTGACAGGCACTTGCAGTTGTTTATAAAATACTAAAAATGTAATAATAAAACATTTAGAATTTCCATTCATACACAGATTGAAGTATTTGCTTAGAGTGTGTTTGACTGTCATAACAAAGTCAGGAGTCAGTGTTAGTATTATGGTAAGTAAGTAGCGTGCTTCAGACAGAAAGGTACACAGCTTCCATAACTTTCCTGTGATTGTTGGTAGACTAGTTAATGAAGAGGAGGTTAGTGTAGTAAGAGGAGGTATAAGGGGGAAGAGAAATGGATTAGCAGGTTGGGAGTTTGCATAATGCTAGGTGGGATGGTGTTCCATAACTTGGTGATAGAGTATGAGGAATAGTAATTTTCTTGGCTTTCTGGAAGGTTTGTAGGATTCAAGAAGTTTTTGTCTTTGGATTTGAGTGGTCTGTTTAGTTTGTAGTGTTGGATTACATTGACTAGAACAGGACAGGCAGCAGGTCTAAAGAATAGGTTGTGAATTATGGTTAGTTGAGTATATGCTAATTGGTTTCATAATTCAAGCCAATTTAGTTATTTTAGAGGTATACAGTGATGTGTACGGTTGTTGGAGTTTGTTGCAAATTTTGTTACTTTGTTATAGCATTGTTCCATTTTAGTTTTGGTGGAGTTTGTAGATTGTATACAGGAACCATAGAATTGGGGGGGGGAGCAGGAAGGTTTTAGCCTGGGTGGTCTTGATTGCACTGGTAAAGAATCGTCTGTTTCTGTAGAGGAGTCCTAGTTTTTTTATTTGTCTTCTTGATGTTTTGTTGGATATGAAGGTCAAAGTTGAGGTTTCTGTTGATAATAACACCTAGAACTTTAGTTTCTTGTACAATTTCTATGATGGTTTTGCCAGCTGTGAGAATATTAAATTGGTCTGTGTTGAGGTTGGTAATTTGGGGTGAAAGACTATAATTTTGGTTTTATTGGGATTTAACAATAGTTAGACCACTGTTATGCAGGATTCAATTGCTGTGAATGATTGTTGGGTTTTGATTAGCAGTTCAGGGAGCTTATGAGAGGTACAGATTAAGGTAGAATCATCTGCATACTGAATTATTGTTCCTGTGGAAGAGGAGGTAATTAGTTTATTGGTGAATATGTTAAAAGTAGGCCTCCTAAGATGAAGCATCGGGAGACTCCTGTACAGTTTTGTAGGAAGGGAGAGAGTTGGTTAGACCATTTAACTGCTTGCTTTTGATCATGTAGGTAGCTCTGGAACCAATGAAGTGTGGTAATTGAGCATCCTAGGTTTGATAGTGTGTCTAGCAGTAACATGTGTGAAACTGTGTTAAAGGCTTTTTAAAGGTAGGGGTCCAGGAATACTAGGTATCCTTTGTCCCTGGCCTTGTCAACAGTGTTTGTGAAGGATAATAGTGCAGTGGTTGTGCTATGATCTGACCTGAAGCTATGTTGAGTTTGAGTGAGCAGGTTGTTTTGGAGTAGGTATTTCATTAATTGTTGGTGAATATATCTTTCCACGATTTTACATTACAAAGACATGCATCTGAAGTGTTTCTCGCAGGGTCACTGCTGAAAATTGGCTTTGTTCCAAGTCAGACTTTCCTGGTAAATAAATATTAACTAAATAAATAAATAAATACATTTTAGATAAAGGGGATAGTATTGATATTAGGTGGAGATTGGATATTTCTTTGGTGTATCTTCCTTTATGAATTGGTTTAATGTGCAACAGTTTTCATATTGTCGGGACTGTGCCTTCTGAAAGTGATCTATTTATCAGGATGCTGTCTAGATGCTGACTGGATACGCAACTGAGTCAGCAGGAAGTTTCAGGTATTGGGGTGGGAGGTTCCCTGCTGATATGGAGCAGGGCTTTAGCTTGAGTAGTACTTTTTTTTATTTTAGAAGTGGGTGTAGGCTGAAAGGAGAAAGTAGAGCTGGATTTATTTTGTTAGTTATTGGTGTAGTTATGGGCTTGGTCTGTTGTGGGTGGTGTTGAGTTGTAGTTAGTGTGTAGGTTTTGATGGGGGAGTCCTGAGTTAGTTTTTGGGGTGAATAGGTCTGCTATGGATTTTATGGTGTGTTTGTTAAATTCCTCTGCTATTTGAGATGGGGTCATTTGGTGAAGGGGAGTGATCCTTGTTTGTTCCTGGGCTGAGGAAGGTAGCTACAGAGTGCCAACATTTTGGAAGGTTATTTTTGTGTTGTAGCTGGAGGTTTGAGTAGTAGGATTCCTTACATTTGTTAATTAGTTTGGTTACTCTATTGTATAGTTAGAGATTTTGCTGGGTTCCATTTATTCCATGCTCTGTCTCTTTGCCTCATGAGATCAATGCAGTTAGTGGTTAACCATGGGGTTTTTGTTTCCTTTACTCTTTTTGTTTGCACAGGAGCAAGACTATCAATTATTTTCAGCAAAGTAATACTGAAGTATAGTACAGCTTCATTGAGAGGTAGAAATTTTAAGGGTACCAGTTAATTTTAAATAGTAAGTTACTGAGTGTTTGTTGTTTAGTCTTGTAGTATTTCTAACTGTTATTGTGGTGTGTTTTTTTTGGAGGTTGGTGGTGTCTCTGATGGTAAAAGCTGGAAGATGGTTGCTTAGTGAGACTGATAGTGCACCTGAAGAGGAGAAATTGTTTGGTGAGATACAAGGATCCAGTCTAAGGTTGAGTGGGTAGTAAAGTCTTTTTGAACCTTGTTGGGTGGGTGATTAGTTGTCTGTAGTCGTACAGGTTAATACTTGTGGTAGGGGAGTTTGCAGTGATGGATTACAAATGCATGTTCATGTCACCTAGGATGACTGTTTCTACTTTGATGTTTTCAGTAGTCCAGGACAGTATATCTTCCAGGACCGGTGTTATTTCCAGTGCGAGGTAGACTATGATGATACAGATTTGTTTTAGAGTCCTTAAGGTTTAGGATGGTTATTAGTATTTCAGAATTATGGAATTTGGGTATCCTGTGTAGGTAAGGAGCTATGTTGAGTATGGAGGGATGAAAGAGAGCTATCTCACCACCTTTCTTTTTTGGTCTATCTATTCTGTATATTGCAAAGTTGGGGGGGGGGTGATTTTGGTATCATTTATGCTGGGGTGTAGCCAAATTTCTGTTTGGGCTAGTATACCTGGTTTGTTTTGTTCTATCTAGCATGCTGGGAGATTATTTTATTGCATATACATCTTAGGTTGATATAAATAGTTTTAGGTTCTTGGAGTTTGCTTGTGTGTCTGGTTTGGGTGTAAGTACATAGTGGGTTGTATTTAGTTTTGATGTTCAGATTTAGGGCAATAAAGTGGAGTCTGATGGTAGCAGAGGTTTTTGTTTTGGTGTAGGAGTTACAGAGGAACAGATAAAATAGTTGAGGGGAGATACTGAAGTAGTGACTTTGGTTTCGGGGTATATTGGTGGAGGATGTTGTTGCAGTGTAGCTGGCTATGACTGTTTTATTTGTATGTGTTGTGGCTAAGCTCAAAAATACGAGTGCTGTGCATAAAATGGAGGATGAAAGTAAGTTATTGTTAGAGGTGTATAACACTGTACTGTGTGAGAGGGAGGGACGTATTTGCCAGGTTTGATTGATTTTAATTTTACCTATAGGGAGTAGTCAATTATGAAAATGATGCTGTTAGTTTTGTGGGAAGTAGTCTGATTTGCTAGGAGTTGATTGTGGGTTGGTTCTCCCTGAGTATAGGTTTATAGGTATGGGGTTTGGTGGAAAAGGGGTTAGGGTAGGGGAGTCAAGTGAGCCCAAGCATAGTGAAGGGTGAATGGAGTGGGAAGAGCCAGGCAACCCTGATGAGCAAAGAAAACTCTCTTTGTATTGGTAAGTGCAGGAATCCAGCAAAATCAACTGAAAACTGATGCACTGATGTAGCGTAATAGACAGCAAGTAGTGCACTCAGTTTTTATTGCAGGTCATAGAGGTGTACACTGTATTATAGTTGAAGTAAATCTAATTGTTTGAACACTTTTAGAGTAGGATAGCAAATTAAGAAATTAAAAGTGCAGGAGGGGAAACTAGAAAAAAATGGTGGTGCCCTGTGAGGCAGCAGCTGCATCAGCTCATCAGGGAAAAGTGCTTAATTTTTCGCCATTTTCACTCAAAAATACAAGAAAACCTGGTTCTGGGCTCTTAAATGAAAATACAAGAGTTTACAGTAGACAGAAATTGCTGGAAATCAAGCATACTTCATCGCCATGCTGATGGATTGATGTTCTATTTTCTGCAGAGTCTGTGGGGTCTACTATAGTCTGAGATCTCTATGAGTTAAGGATCTTAACCCTGCATGCTGCTAAGTGCCTGAAACATGAGATGAGAGGTGCTGGAATAGGCTGGATAAATAAGAAAAGGAAGAAACGTGAAAGAATTAGAAAAAGATGATGTAGGCCTGGTACTGCTGCTACACTAAAGGCAAACCCTCTCAGGTTTGCACCACCCTCAATACTGCTTGCAAATGTGCATTCTCTTGACAACAAGGTGGACTACTTAAGGATGGAATTCTCTTCAAAAAACAAGGTGAGAGACATTTAATTATGATTACTGAGACACGGCTACACAGCAATATCAGTGACAACGCAGTAAATTTAGAGAGTTTCACACTGCATCATGCAGACAGAAGCCAAGCACTATGTGGAAAGGCTAGTGGGGGGAGGAGTCTACATTTATGCTAATAACAGATTATACTGTAACTGTGTGGTCATTATGTCTCACTGCTCTGAGAATCTGGAGTTTCTGTCTATAAAATTTAGACCTTTTTACATTTCTAGAGAGCTAAATGAAATCTGCATAACAGTGGTGTATATTCCACCTACTGCTAACAGAAATGAGACACTCACAAAATTGTACCAGTCTACCTGTAAAATGCAGGATAAACACCCTGAGTTTGCTCATGTGATAGCCTGTGATTTTAATCAGGCTGATCTAAAGTCAGTACTCCCCCATTACTACTAGCATGTAAACTTTCCAACAAGGGGTAGGAGTACCTTGGACACCAATATAAAGCAAGCCTACAAAGCAGTGCTGCATCCACACCTCAGCAGCTCGGATCATCTTTCTATAATGCTGATGCCTGCTTATAGACCTGCTTGGGTCAAGGAGAAACCCACAGTGAAACTGATCAGGATTTGGCCTGAGGGAGCATTATCAGCTCTCTGGGATTGTTTTGAGTTTACTAACTGGAGCATTTTCAAGGAGGCAACCACAAAAGACCAGCATATCAACCTAGGTGAATATACCGAAACAGTGATGGCTTACATCATAAAATTCACTGATCATGTCACAGAGATCAGAAGCATTATCACAAGAGCTAACTAAAACCCATGGCTTACAAGTAAGGTCTATGATCTTCTGAAGGCACGAAATTCAGCATTCAGGGCAAATCACAGGGAAGCCCTAAATGTGGCAAGGGCAAACCTGAAGAAAGGCATAAAAGAGGCTAAGAGGGAATATGGAAGAAAGTTACTAAACCACTTTGAGAACATGAGGGATACCAGATGGTTGTGGCAGGGTATACAACAAATTATGGACTATAAAATGAGAGCTGCACAATGTGATAATAACACTGACTTCCTAGACAGGCTGAATACCTTTTTTGGAAGATTTGAGGAGAGGAACACCACAACTGTGCAAAGGTTACACACAGAGCAGTATGATGCAGTACTCAGCCTTAGCCTGATGGAAGTAAAAAGGGTGCTACAGAAAATCGATCCCAGAAAGGTGGCTGATCCAGATAATATCTTGAGTAAGGTGTTAAAGAGCTGTGTAGACCAACTATGTACAGTACTCTCAGATTTATTTAACACCTCTCTTGGCCTAGCAAAGTTCCCTTCATGCTACAAAGTAACAAATATCATCCCTCTATGCAAAAAAGGCTCACCCTCCAGCTTGAATGACTTCAGGCCTGTTGCACTAACATCCACAGTTATGAAATGTTTTGAGAGGCTAGTAAAGAAACATCTGTCTGTGGAACTAACATCAACTTTTGATCTACTGCAGTTTGCCTACAGAGAAAACAGATCTATGGCTGATGCAATAGTAGTCACATTGCATCTTGCTCTTGAACATCTGGAGAACGAGGACAACTATGTGAGAATGTTATTCATTGACTTTAGCTCAGCATTTAACACAGCTGTCTCTATGCAACTGATCAGTAAGCTAGTACATCTGGGCATCAGCAAACACCTCTGCGACTGGATCTTGGACTTTTGATTAACAGGCCACAGAAGGTTTGTGTGGGCAAGAATACATCTAGGAGCATAACACTCTACACTGGTATTCCTCAGGGTTGCGTTCTCAGCCTCCTGTTGTTTACTATCCTAACCCATGTCTGCACAGCAAACTTCAGTACAAATCATATCAAGTTTGCTGATGACACACACCACAGTTGTGAGTCTCATCAGGAGAGAGGACGAAAGTGCATATAGAGAAGAGGTTAACACACTGATTTCCTGGTGTGCAAGAAACAACCTTGACCTTAATGTAAGTAAAACAAAAGAGATCATCATAGGCTATAGGAAGAAGCAAACACCCCAAACACTTATGGTGATCAACGGTGAGACTGTGGAAAGGGATGCAATATCAAATTCCTCAGAGTTCATATGTCTGATGATCTGTCTTGGTCAGGAACACCTGCCACATAGTGAAAAAAGCCCACCAATGTTTCCACTTTTTGAGAAGACTCAAAAAGGTGAAACTACTATTGTCAGCACTTTCCACCTTCTACAGAGCAGCAATTGAAACCATTCTAACATCCAGTTTTTCGGTATGATATGGGAGCTGTTCGGTTGCAGATAAAATATCACTGCAGAGAGTTGTGAGAGTTGCTGAGAGGGATAACTTGCATTAGTCTGCCTGCAATCCAGGATGTTTATACATCAAGGAGCCTAAAGAGCACCAACAACATACTAAATGACTCAACTAATCCTGAAAACAGTCTGTTTATGAGCCTGTCATCTGGTAAAAGATACCACAGTATTCGATGCAGGACAACTAGATTCAGACAGTTTTTATCCAAAGGTGATCAGACTTCTTAAGTCCAACATTAGGTCTGATCACTGACAGGTCAGGAAGTTGGGACTTCCCATTCACTATACAATATTATTTTATCTATTATTTATTAAGCCCAGCCAACATTATAATTTTTACTACTAACCCAAGTGCAATATTTCTTTTCTTCAGCTACTACTGATATGTGCTTGTTCACCCATAATATTGTGCATGATTCATGTGCAACACTATTACCTGAACTTTGCTGCTAGATGTGTATTTTTAGTATCTTAACAAGTGTGTGTTTCTAGGAATAAATGTAGCTATATACTTAAGTGTAGAGTTGATTTACAAGATGGTGGTAGTACTATTATAATTTGTCTTAAATTATGTCTTTCTATGCATGTGATTTCTATTTTGTTTGTCCCATGATGAGCTGATTGCCTGGAATCTCATTTAATCTACACTTGTGTAGATCTAAATGACAATAAAGTTACTTTTGACTTGAATTTTTGACTTGACTAGAGGGAGAGGATGAGGGGAATATAGCAAGCAGCCATCCCTGTATGTGTGCACACACCTTCTGATTAAATATTTAATGGAGAGAGAACACTATCAATTGAAATCTTAAATATTTGTTGACAGTAGATATAGTACTGCAGGAGTAGGTTCTCCTTAATGCTAATGACCTACTTTTTCTTAACTGGTTGTTCTGTCCCTTGGGATATTCTTATGGGGTTTCATAGATGACTGTACAGGAATAATTCAGTGTTTGTAAGCCAGCTGCTGGAGGACAGTTCCAATTGCCTCTAGCTGATAGGGGAGCTGGAAAAAAGGTACAAGTTAGGTTAGATAAAGTGCAAGGTTGTTGTAAAAAAAAAGAAAAAGACTATTAAAATTATTTTAAAATATGTATTTTGTAATTTGCTAGAGGGTAGGTTTGGGGAAGGAAAAGGTGCACATTTGGATTAGCATAGAAGACAGTATTATTAACAGTAATGAAATGGAAAAGAATGAACTGGACACTTTATCATAGAGGAAGGTATAGTAATGCAGAAGGTGATGACTTAATTTAGTACCATTCGTTACTTAAAAAAAGAAACAGCAAAAATAATTTGTTAGGTTCACTGCTTAGTATTTCCTGAGCCTGAAGACAGTCAAGGTGTCTATTGATACCTTACACAGCAGATGCGACAATAGATTCAAAACGGTACACTGGAGCAGTTGATACTTATAGTGACTACTGAATACAGCAGATATCAGTTGGAAAAATAACAATCATAATATATAGTAGCCATTAATAAATGTACATAAAATGCAGTTAATTTCAGTTCATAAATACAGACTTTGAAACCAGGTGCAGCAAGTAGTATTCTAAGCTAATTCATGTAAGTCCCAACTATATACAGTACTCCACTAGAAGTAGTCTATTAGTTTTTTTAAAAAATATATAATTGCACTTACATGGTGTGCACACAATGTCAAGGGATGTGGAGTGCTCCTTCTCATTGAAGAATGATTTTGAAAATGTGCTAAACAGTACATCAGGCTTAAGTAAGCTCATACAGAACCTTAGGTGGAGAAGGGGATGGGGTAAGCTGGAAGGTTGCCTTCACAGAGCAGGAAGAGCCAGCCCGCCCTGATGAGCAATGAAAATTGTCTGAGCATAGGGAAGTGGCAGAAATCCAGAAAAATCAACTGAACTCTGCTTTGCTGATGTAGCATACTAGACAGCAAGTAGTACAGTCAGTTAGTTCTTATTGCAGGCCATGGAGTATAGACTGTATTGTGGTTGAGGTAAATCTAATTGTTTGAACACTTTGAGATTAGGATAGCTAATTAAGAAATTAAAAGTGTAGAAGGGGGAAACTATAGGAAGAGGATGAGGGGAATATAGCAAGCAGCCGTCCCCACATGTGTGTACACCGCTTAAGATGATTATTTAATACAGAGAACACTATCAATTAAAATCTTACATATTTGTTGATAGTAGATGTATTACTGCAGGAGAAGGTTTTCCATAATGCTAATGACCTACCTTTTCCTTAATTGGTTGTTCTGTCCCTTGCAATATTCTTATGGGTTCCCTTAGATGAGCATAAAGGGATAATTCAGTGCTTGTAAGCCAGCCAGGGGTGAGTACAGTCCCACGTTTTTCTAGCTGCTAGTAGAGTTTCTCTTAACTGGTTGTTCTGTCCCCTGGAAAATTCTTTTGGGGTCCCATAGATGACAGTAGAGGGGTAATTCAGTGTTTGTAAGCCAGCCTGTGGGGATTGGGGTGCATTCTTGAGTGTTCCTGGCTGCTAGAGGAAATGGTGTGCATGCAATGCCAAGGGATGCGGAGTGATCCTTCTAATTGCCAAATGATTTTGAAGCATTAGGCATCACCTCTGATGTAAATATAGTTTCAGACAATATATAGTGCACTCCGCACAATTATCATGATTAAATGCAAAACTCTTATATCTAATCAGAAGGCTTTCATACTACAGATAATCTTTTCTTCTGCTTACTCTATGAGCAAGTAGGGCAAGTGCATGGCTTAGGACTATGAAGAACTAAATGTAGTTGAGAAAAATATATGCTGATTTAATTTTTTACATGCTTTTGATGAAGGGGATAACATTCTCAGCTAGTATATATAAGTAGAACGAGCATGAGTGGTACAGCCCCCACCCAGTGCACTATTTTAATATGAAAAAGAATATTTCACACTCATGTTTTATTTTCATAAATTGCTCTTAAATTTTCAAAGTATTAGGACTCACAGTATAACATCTTAAACTTCCTATCGATCATTTCAGTGTAGAACCTAAATGTAGTAAAACATATTTTGTTCATTTGTCCCTAATACATGCAAGTCCTGCTACAAGTTATTTTGACTTTTACACACCTTTCCAAAATGATTAATGACTTTCACACAGACTGCAATGTTTATTTGTGATGATAAATGCAAAGGCAACATCTTTAACAATTACAAACATTGACGACTAGCAATAACAATAAAAGTAGTAACAGTAATGAAAACAAAACAATAACAGTAGCATTGTACAAAGCAACATTTAGCAAACACATCTATTTTGTGTTGAATAAATGAAGATCACACATAAAGTTATTTCTTCCGCAGCTATTAAGCAGTAAAATGTTACATTAGCAGTTTACATACAATATATATATATATATATATAAACATGAATGTATTATCTTAACAACAATACAAAGGGTTAGGGAAACAAGAATCTGCAGGCCACTCAAAGAAACTCATAAATATGTCATTGTCCATAGTATTTTAGTTTAAAAATGTTTATTAGTTTTACCATTGTAACACTATTTAATTAGATATAACAAACAGAAAACATAAGTAATAAACAATATACATCATTTACATTTGACCTGAGTAAAATTAGATAATAGAAACAAAATCATTCAGTGAAATTATTTGCATAGAATGTAGACAAGTTTTTCTTTTTTCTTTCCCTATCGTTAAGAATCATCTGAGATAATTTTTAAAGTCTCAATAAGAGATATTCGAGGGATTGTTACTCCATACTTTTGGTGCAATTCTTAGATCCTTGATCTTGATTTCCAACAAAGCTGTTTCTTTCAGCAGAGACAAAAATTCTTCAGCTGTTGGTACTTATGACGATTTCCTTTTTCTTCTAATGCACTACCTTGCCACCGCTAATACAGTCCAAAATAGGTATAAGTCATTGTGTTCATTTCTATTTTTTCATTAACATTTAACAAAATTAAATATTTTGTTAATACAAATGTGTCTGTAAATGTAGCTTGCAGAAATTTACTTTCTTCCCAATATTTTTTGAGTTTTGTACAATCGTATAACATATGAATCTAGTTTGTTTCACATTTTTGTAAACACCTCCAACATTCTTTGCTAGAATTAAATTTGACTAATTTGTTAGGAGTAAGAAATGATCTGTACAGAAACTTCCACATATATATCTTCCAAAATTGTGAATTGGAAATTACTTTTATGGAAAACAATAACTTAGTTTTACTTTCCATTGATAAATTTGTTTTATGGCCGTTTTTAATGAATTTTCAGTAGTTTTGGTGAGTTTTAGCTTCATAATTCATTAAAATTGTGTAAAGTTTTGAAGCTATATTTGTCCAATTGTAATTGGTATAAATAATTTCAAACATAAGTTTTGTTAGTTTGGGATTTGTGATAAATGAGAAGTTATTGATTATTCTGCATAGATCCTGTGCATGTGATATTGCACTTTGAAGTACTAGCCAATCTTTGTGATGTCATATGCATTTAATATATGTTGAAAATCAAATACTTTCTGTTTGTTTATACAATGTTGCCAACAAATAAATTGTTTTGCTTCCCAACTGGTGAAAATATTTTTATGCATCTTGTTCGTGAAGTTTTTTGTAGAAGTAGATGGTATTAGTGATTCCATCCACAATGTTATATCTGTATTGATGTTTATAAATTTTCTAAAGGAGTTGTAAATATAGTTTATATAATTTCGATTTGTTGGTTTTGATATATTATATTGAAAATTGACACTTAGAATATGCCATAGCTTATTAGTTTGATTATTTAACATGAGTTTTTTAGTTATATTCATTTCATTGAAGAATATAGTAGTATGAAGAGCTTTCCAAGTTGAAGAATAATTTGGAGCTATCTGGTTTCTAAGTGTTCTAAAGGTTGAGGCTTTGATGTATGAATCTGTATCTGGGAAATTCATTCCTCCTTTTTCTCAAGGTCTGATATGATGTGTATAAACTATTCTGTTCCTATTAGTGTACCAGAGGAATTTTAATAAGATTGTATTTATTTCTTTTAGAATTTGTTTATTTGGTGTCACAGGAATAGCTTGAGCTATATATATTATTTTTGGAAGTAATATCATTTTTACTAATTGTAGTCTGTCTTCAAATGTCAGGTATATTGTATTCCATTTTTCCTATATGGGTTTTTACAATGCTTATGATTTTTTCAGAATTTGTAGTTAATGTTTTTTCTATGTTTTCACATAGGGTAGTTCATAAATAATTCATAGTGGACACTTGTTTACCTATTATATGATTAATGTTTCACAAAAGAGAATTGTTTTTGTTCAGAAACATATAGTTAGATTTTGTTTTGTTACACTGAAGATGTGAGAGTGAGTCTAATTTCTCAACTTGTATATCTAATTCTTTTAGGAAATCTTTTGAAACAGAAAAGGTTAGAAGTATGTCATCTGCAAATAACATAATCTTGGAATTAAATTGACCATAAATATCTATGCCTTTTATTTTTGAGTTACTACGTATTGAGGAAGCAAATAGTTCCATAGCTATTGCAAATAAAAAGGGGGACATCGGACAACCCTGTTTTGTGCTTTTAGTTATCGCTATAGCTTCTGAGGTGAATGGTCCAAGTTTTACATATGCAAGATTGCCTTTGTATATATTTTTTATCAATGTGATAAAGGGAGTGGGAAATTCAAAAGTTCTAAAGATTTATATAAGTAATCCCAGTTTAATGTATCAAAGGCTTGTTTAATATCTAATGTTATTATGAGAGCTTCTTGTTTATCTCTGTTTATTAAATCTATTAGAGTTAATATTCTTTGGATGTTATCATACATATACCTATTATATATAAAACCTGTATGATCTTCATATATGATGTGACTCAAGATTTTTTTAATTCTATAAACTAATATGGACATAAACATTTTATAATCATTATTGAGTATTGAAATTGGCCTTTAAGAATGACATTGTTTGGAATCTTTATTTTCTTTTATTATTGGTGTGATTAATGAGTATCTCCATGAGGGGGGATATTATTTTCAATTTGTATTTCAATTTGAGTTTTGTGAAATATTGATAATGATTGAAATGAAGTTGGAAATATTTTATATAGTTTGTTTGTTATTCCATCCATTCCTGGAGTTTTGTTGCATTTACTTTCCTTAATCTTTTTTCAGCTACTTTCTTAAAAGAAATTTGTTTTAAAATATCAAGCTTTAGTTTTTCTGGTATTTTCTTGATTACAGAAAGATTTACTTCTATATTAGAGAAGTTATTATGTGTTTTACCTGTTAGATATTGTTCAATATAGTGAAATTTAAAGGCATCTAGTATATCACTTTTATCTGATACTTTTTTTATTCTTCCTTCTCTCATGGGAGATATTTATGATGTTATTCTCTCTAGTTTGTATTTTAATTCTCATTGCTAAATTATGCATAAGTTTAGGTGTAACATATGAGTTTAGTTTTAAATTTTCTAATGCTAGGTTAGTCTTATTGTTTAGAATTTCATTGTATTTTTTTATTTAATTCTTCTATTTCCTTTTTGTTTTTAGATATATTTGTTGGATCCTTATTATTAATATTTGTAATTTGTTCTTGAATATCGTGCAATTCAGATTCCCATTCTTTTGATTTATTTTTGAACCACATCAGATAAACAGACTCATATTTTAAAACACAAGAGTGAATCAAACATTAGCATGCAATTTAACTTCAGTAAACTGTAATAGACACGTTTTCCTTTTTTCTCTTCCCATTTCTTCCCCTTCCTGTTTCTACATACTGCATCATATTATTGATGCAACAATTTGTGAGCATACAAAGAATATTCATATGTCAGTTTCCATGCAGCTGCTTCCCATATCCTTTTCTTTTCTCCATTTTATAGTATGTGCTTTGAGATCATAGATATTTTGTTCAGTGAGACAACTGTTACTACTTTTAATCATTTGTTATGAATAAAAATTTATAAGATGTTAAATGTTAACAAAGTCTTATTGAATGTCCTGTTCATTAATAGGTTTTTGTTACATTAATATTACAGTTGCACACATTGGGCCGGATTCACGAAACCTCCGTGTAAGACTTGATATGTCTTACTCTGTGGCTGCAGTTGAACGGTATGACGTCAGCATGCCATGCATATTCATGAGGGCATGCTGAATCATACCCAAGTCTAACACGGTCCATGTAGGAAAGTAGGGGGCGTGTCTGATTGCCAAGTACAGCAAAGGGACACGCCCCCAGAAGAGTCAGAGTCCTGAAAGTAAACACCCACGAGCGAGTCCGCTGAAATGTCAAGGAACACAACACCACACATCCCCACAGACTAAATAAACCCTACTGAAAATATGTAAAATGTAAAAATAGCAGTTTCCTTTTTTTTTATAATTTCCAAAATGTCTGCCCGCATTTGCGCTCATTTGCACCGGTATGCCCTTCGCTCAACCACAGCTAGAAGATATGACATTGAAAAGCATATAAGATCTACATATGCAAATTAAGCAAAGTAGCAATAGCGTAGTGGTAGAGACATCGCCCAAAGAATAGGTAGTCACGGTTCGAGCCCCACAACATCCCCCTCCATTTTTCTTTAAATAAGTATGAAACAATTCCCCAATATATATAAATTTAATTTAAGTAAAATGTAATGAAATGGCCCATGTATTTTTGAACAAAACCTATATGATGTATATATAAAAAGGATCATAATTGCCCGTAGCTGAGCAGCACTTTAACAAGCTTAATATGAGTGCCCATAGCTGAGCGGCGCTTTAACAAGCTTAATATGAGTGCTTATGGCTAAATAACATGTTACCCAGCGTAAACTGTTTATGCGGAGCTGCGCAGCGCGCCAACCAGCTTACCATCAGGCAATGTTGGGCAAGCTGTAGCAAAGTCGCCTTTACACAGACACACCTACTAGCCTGTCTAGACAGTAGTGAAATAAAAAAGCAATTGCAATGATCGACCCCGGGATACTGTGCACCATAGTCCAAGTACTGAACCACTAAGCCATGACAGTTGTACTGAGAAATACAGTATTACCATACATATAGGAATGAATGAAAATATAACCATGACAAAGCAGGTTTGCTGTAAGCAGACAAATATACAAAATGGCCAATCACAGATAAGTGCGGGAAAACCGGCATATATAAGCCCCATAGGCAGGAATACACACCATAACTGATTGTGGTACCCATTTGCAATCAGGATGGCAGGTGCAGGAGAGGGAAATCTCTTTAGAGCACAAATGTGGGGTGTTGAGGAGTCAAAATATATGGTTTGGCTCCTAGTCCATGATCATGAAGCACAACTCATGCAGGGCCAGGTTCAATGGGGAGCGTATAAGGCAGAGGTGTGGAACCGGTTGGCACATGATCTCACCAGTGCCACAGGCATTCCGAGGACTGGTGAACAGGTCCTTCACCACCATGCAGACCTGAAGTGATGAAAGGAGGACCAACTGAACCGATGGATTCAGGAGGCCCGCCAAATGCCCAATGCCCCACTACTGAGTAAGTGTCCATGTAATTAAGTATGTAAGAAATGCTATCCTAGCCTATAGTATGGATAGGTATGTTACAATATTCCTTCATTTATATTACAGCTGCAGGTGTTCATTCCACGAATCGGCAAGCCTATGCTGATAGGCTGTCGAGGTTGCGCCAACAGGCAGGATAGTAATTATTCTGCTGGTATTGTTATAGAATATAAGTGGGACAGCTTGTAAAAGAGTTCAGTGTTGTAACCCAGTAATAAAGGTGAAATAAGCCTAGAAGAAAGATCATGCTAGTATTGTAAGATTAGATAAGTGATGCCGCCTGGAAAAGAGTATTGCAATCCAGTAATAAAGATTAAACAAATCTCAAATAGAGTTTCCACCTGCATTGTAATATCAGATAACTGCTTCAGCCTGAAAATGAGTGTTGTAATCAATCAACAAAGGATAGACAACTGTAGAATACATCCTTGTAAATTCTGCCATATGAAATATGTGAGTCAACTGGAAAGGATTGTTGTAACCCAGTAATAAATGTTAATAAACCCTAGAATTAAGTACTATCCTGAAATGTAAATATAAAATAAGTGAGAGAGTGTGAGAAAGAGAGTTTGAAACTACCAAGAAAGCTGTAATAAGTCTGGAATAAAGGTATACTGCATTCACTACATAATGAAATGAATGAGACAGCCACAACCAAAGAGTGAAATGTCTTTAATAAAGTACAGAACGTGGACTGTGTCCGTCCCACAGTTTGGATATGTTGCTGTACCCTTGCATTATGGAGATAGTATGGTTGTATGAAATGCTGAACATCCACAGTTGTCTAGACCCATATAAATCAAATGTAGCAGGATGCTTTACCTGAACACAGCCAGATATGAACATATATGAATAAGAATGGAATGTATATTAATGTAGCAGTAACATCCCCATCACCAACATTCCTAAGGTTACATACAGGAAACTGTACTAATACATGTAGGGGATATAGAGCTGCATCTACTAGGAATGTGCAGTATATGTATAGGTAGTTTAAGTTGTTAATGTAATATTTCTCCACCCTACCCTATTTTCACAAATTATGCCATTCCACACCAAACTGGGTATGTGTATTCACAATTAATTCCCATGGACATTAGTCCTGTTGGTTTATACATATCTGCATGTACGTTGATGCATGTGCCCTGTTCACATATCCAAACCTGATGGCCTGTTGCCACCAATCAACTCTGCATGCTGTTGGAATGTCCACTGTTGCTCTAAATATGCATGTGTTATGTTGCTGCTCAATGTTCGGAATTCATGTGTGTTTGGTTAATGGGAATACTGATGCATGCTGTTACAACTAATTTTGAATGGTGTTGTTTGTTACTAACCCAAAATACCATACAATACTGCTAAACATAGGACAACAGGGAAGGCGGGTTCCAGCGGACCCACCTCTCCCACCTCAGCTAGCGAATGCAGCTGGCACCAGTGCCCAGGCCGGGGCCTCCTCCTCCGGTGGCCCTGTGCCACCTTCAGGTGGAAGCGCTGCAGGGGATGGGGCTCGTCCCCCCTCTGCAAGCGTGGCCGGAGGAGAGCCTCCACTCACCCTCCATAGGGTCCGGTCTGTGGTGCGTAGTGAGATCAGGCGTTCTGTGACTTATCCCCTATGCCAGCTTGAGGCGAGAGTGGTGCAACTCACGGGTGTGCCTGCCTGTCCTATCCAGCCCCCAGCACAGCCCCGGCCTTGGCTGTGAAGGCGCAGTGGTAACTGCCCATGGGTGGGGATCTCAGTTCCACTGTTGCCATCTGTGGGCTCATGGGCTTGTGATATCCAAACATCCGTCCCCGTCAGTTGAGTTTACCCCCCACATGTGTCATACTCCGCCCCTGTATGCATCTTGTTTGTCTTGTCTGTTAACCTCCCCAACCTACCTCCCCAAATATACCTACTTCCTGTAACTCACATTCCACTCTCACCTGAAAAAAAATAAAAAAAGGGCACTCTGTTCCCACAAAAAAATTGCGCCCCATACATAGCTGCCCGTTTTGCATACATGTCTGCTGGACATGTAAACTGATAATTACAATTGGCTGTACAACATATTTTGTTGTCCTCACCCCTCTCTCAGGGGTGGAAGGTGTCAAATCTCAGTCTAAATTTCTAACATATGCACAGCTGTTGCTGGTAAAGAATTGGGCAGCTATGGGCCTTCCCTACATCCTTCCTGCACATCCTGAGCTTGTTTTCCTACTGTCCTACCCTCTTTGTGCCCCCTTTTTCACCACTTTCCTATTTCCCCATTTTCTTTTCTTTAAAAGAAAATAGCGCGAGTGTTAGCGGGAGTAAGCACTTTTAAGCAGTAGTCAGCAGGTGTGCACTTGTGTGCGCTTAGCTAAGCGTAGATAAGCATAGCTAAGCGTCGCACAAACTCACGCAAACCCACTTACAACTGCTTAAAAGTGCCTTAGTCACTCTGTATGACAAGGCCTGTAGTCTGCTCATCAGCAAAATAAAATACCCCTGTCAGTCTCGAACCCAGGAAACACTAGACTGCATGAATTACCATTCAGTCACAGCAGATATACAAGAACTTGGTGCTGAAAGAAATATATCATGAAATACAAGGAGTGAATGTAAAGGGAAAATAGGAAGGCCATTACTCAAAGCTTGTTCTGTGTATCTTTACTGGCAATTCTTGTGGAATTGCATTAAATTAGTGTGATAAGGGAAACAGCCATGCTAGTAGGTAATAATGTTACAGTAGCACCTTACAAACCCCACACAGTATCAGAGCAGGATAAACACCGCCATATTTGAATAGGTAAGAGGCAAGACCTCCCAATTGTGACTGATTTACAGGGATGTCCCTGATTTGCAAACAAATGTTACCTGTGCCCCACTGACTCCCTGTGAAATGTACTCACAGTAGGCAGAAAGGTGGGGAATCCCACATAATGGTAACTGTCAATAAGTTACAGTAGACACTACTTGCATGTCAGAAATGGTGTAGTAATACATATGCTCAAAATACCCCACAGTCACAACTGCAGAATATCTGAAATATATCACAGGTGTATCCCACTGATATGTACCTTTCCCTGAGGCTGGTCAAATATATACCTGAGAGTATCTGAGGCCTGGAAATGTCAGTAACACACAGGTGTATCAGCCTGTCTGCTGTTACACACTCTGCAAATAGCTGTAGAATTTCTTCCACAAGCATGCCCTTATGTAGGAGTACAACACAGAAATATCAAAGGATGTAGCCATCTAACAAACTAATGACAGTATAGCAGTTCACAAGCACTGCGTGTGCCTGTTATTCATAATTGCTACTACAATATACTTTGTTGTCCTCATCCCTCTCTCAGGGGTGGAAGGTTTCAAATGTCACAGCAAGTGTCAAACATATGTACAGCTATTGCAGTTAAATAAATTTGCAGCTATGGACCTTCCCTACACCCAGCCTGCACATCCCTAGCTGGTGTCCCCACTGACTTCCTGCTTCCTGCTTACAACTGTTTAAAAGTGCCTTATTCACTCTGTATGACAAGGCCACAGTACTGTTCAGCAGCAAAATAAACTACCTTTGCAAGTGTCAAACCCCAGACCTTGGGCTCACCAGACTGCATGAAGTACCCCCAAGCCACAGCAAACATATAAGAACGTAGTGCTGAAAGAAATATATCATGCATTACAAGGAGTGAATGTAAATGGAAAATAGGAAAGCCATAGCAACACATTCCAGTAAAGACAAATATCAGGCATTCAAGGAGTGAATGTAAAGGAAAAATAGAAAAGCCATAGCAACACATTGCAAGAACTACTGTTGTATGCCAGTTAATACACAGATCACACGGGAAAGTACATACTCCCATGTAAACAGTGTTAGCATTAGCAGGTGTGAGTTAACATACACACTGAGAAGAGTGCACTGGAAGAAGCAACAGTCAGGTTTCAGTACGACATGCATTTCAGTGGCTACAACACAGCCTCAGATATGAGAGATATACCAACCTTCTGACTGACACAACAGTGTCCACAGCAAACCAGCATGGTCCCCACCTTGCAAAACTGAAAGGCCTACGCCTACCTAACCTATCATTTTATAGCAGTGTCCTGAAATCACAGTGAGAACTGCAATTACCACACAGCAGGCTGCATGCAGTTACTAAATGCTGGCCACCAATTGGTGCAGAGGCCATCACATGCACATGTGCAGATACCTACAAAAGCAGCCTGTACTGCCAGTCCACACATGCAATAATATCATTGCATCAACTGGAGGGAGAGAGAGAGAGAGAGAGAGAGACCAAAAAAATTAAAAAACAAAGCCAGCAGGCAAGCCAGCAAGCAAGCCAGCAAGCAGGCCAGCAAGCAAGCCAGCAAGCCAGCAAGCAAGCCAAGCAGCAAGCCAAAAGAAAAAAGCTGTCAGAGACAAAGGTAATGTAAATTATATAATCTAAAAATCTACATACTGTGAACCCTCAATATGTGTTAGCAGTCTGTATCTATATGTATATGCAGATGTGCATAGGGCAAGGGACATACTGCAACTGTTAGTGAAGGCTGGACATACATATGTAGTTGAAGGTTGCTATGTGCACATATCAATATAGGTTGTAGTGTGTGGCATTGAAAACTACATGCAGTGCAGGTATATGTCATGTGGTGGTGAACGTCTGTGGGACTGAGCCAGTGAGGCCTGCTAGAGCTATACGGCCTGAGGACAGCATAATGCATTCTGCACAACACTGTGCAATATCATTACAGAATGGTATGTCTCACAACTGTTTCAGAAGTGATATTCCCAACATGAAAGGTGGGCAGTCTATGTGCCTACATGTGCATGTATATGTACAGCAATGGATGTTTAGAAGTGTATGTATATATATATATATATATATATATATATATATAATCTATATATATCTATATGTATGTATAGACAGATAGAGATATATAGATAGATAGAATATGTATATACATATAGATATAATAGATACATACATATATAGATATATATGTAGATACATACATATATAGAGCGGTGTGTATATATATATATATATATATATATATATATATATATATATATATATATATATATATATATATATATATATATATATATATACATATGTATATATATATGTATATGTATATATGTATATATATATATATATATATATATATATATATATATATATATACATTTATAAATATATATATGTATATATATATATATATATATATATATATATATATATATATATATATATATATATATTTATATGTGTGTATATATATATATATATATATATATATATATATATATATATATATATATATATATATATATATATATATATATATATATATATATATATATATATAAAGAGAGAGTGAGAGAGGGGGACATGGGGGCAGATGTACTGCAACAGGTGCCTGGTGACCAAGGCATGGACTGAACACCAATGTTGATACTGCAGTACCATACCCCATTCCAAAACATGTTACCCACTAACTACCACATAGGTGGTTGCCTGCCTACCACTGGAGGTGTCAGAAGGGAACATGGGAACAGATGTAAAATAACCTCCCCTTTGATATCCACAGTGGCACACTAGTCTTGTAATCCCTGTACATGGTACGTGTCATCACAAAAGGTGTGTCAGCTAGGGAAATGTAAGTCAGTGTGCCCCTCTACACCTCACAATGTCCTATGCAGTATGTACCTCCCATGGGAACTACAGCAAGTGGACAGGCCACAGACATACCTAACAAAGACTGATAATGCCCTCAAACACATTCCCTATGCAGACTGACTCACAAAACCACAGCTAGAGTGCCTTGCATACTTCCTACACAGAGGTTACCACTGCTGGACATACAGAGTTATGACACACCCATACCAGTCGGCCAACCACCATGGCAACACCTCACAATCCGTCTAGCCTACATGACCTAGGGCCCTAATCCTTGTCACCGCACTAAACAGCACATACTGGAGGTACAGGTTTCCATACACAAATATGCCATACCCTGGACTAAACCACCCAGCATTAACAAACAAGGCTCCTTATTAGTAGATGTCATACATACCCCTGATGAATGTTATGGAGATAGGTAATATGCCCTGTGAGTCACCTCTGTGTAACCGTTTCACAGGAACAAGTAAAATCACATTACATGTGTCCCAAAGGGCAGGGTAGCATATGGCTAGGCTGCCGTAGGCCCAGGGCCAATAGCATAGTACCTACCTATGACACAATGCACACACACATGTACTCAGTGCAATACCAGCTATGTGAGGTTGAGTGAGTGTGACACTGACTGTGTGCAAGGTCTGTAAAGGTGTGATAGCTTAGCGTGGGTTTGTGTCTGTCATGGTAGTTTGTGTCGTAGGTGTGAGGCCAGAGAAAGATGTGTCAGTTATCGGGATGCAAACATAGTAGATTGGCATATGTTGTGCTGTAGTTCCCTGTGTATGACTGCGGTGTCCCATCGTAGGCAGAAGCAATACATGTATGCTCAGTAAGTGGTACTGCTGTTGAATCCAGCTCACATATTAACTGTTGTACTACCTGAAGTTGTAGGCCTAAACACTACAGTATGGTGTATGTTCACATTCCCTGGTAACACTGTCTGGTGTGTTTCCTGTTGTCTGCACAGATTACATACCTCATGCATAGGTATCTGTAAGTAGGGGCACACAGTACTATAAGGTACACAGTTAATGCTCATCTGTGTCGTCATACATTTGTGTGTTGTTTGTATGTGTAATGTGTGTGTAATGATGCCTGTACCATGGCCGCAATCACATGTGTGTTACAGGGTATGTGTGTGCACCTGGCAGCATGTATACTCTGTGACAGCAGTATGCTGGCTATATTAACAACTGTGCACATATGTCAGGTAGGTTATGGCATCAAAGACTAGGGTGGATTACCATTTAAACTGTTAAATTTGCATTGCATTCATTGCATGGGATGACAATATTCATCATCGATTAGCTTGATACATACCCACAGTGTGAGGTTGTGCATTGTATCCCAAACAGTGTGCCGAGTGCTGGTGTATACTAGTTTGTTGTATGGAGTGTGGCAGGCACTGTCAGACAGTTGTGGGCTGAGCACTGATATGTGGTATCGAACATGTGTATCCCCTGATAGACAGACAGATGCTATATATGGCAGTTAAGTGATATCAGTACATTAGAATATTAAGTGTGCCACATGACTTGCTCACATATTTTTCTTTTCCTTCCAGGGTGATGGTGCATCAGCGTAACCCACCTTATACAGCAGCAGAGGATCAGGAGATCCACCAGAGCCTGGTGCAGAATTTCTCTGTGCTGTTTTCCAGGACCAGCCAGAACCAGCATGAGAGGGCTGCACTGTGGCAAGATCTTGTCCGTCGGGTAAATGACATAGGCATGCATAACCGGACATATGAGCAGGTACGCCATCACTGCAGTGATTTAATTAGACATGTCTGGCAGCGTGCATCTGATATCCACAGACAACAGCTTGCCACAGGTGGTGGGTACCTATCCACCCCCCCCACCAGTGTGGAGGAGCACCTCCTAAGTGTTGTGGCTCCAGGCCAACAACAACAACATCCACAAACATGTGTCATCATGGAGGCCGGAGCCACCCAGCATGTTGAAATGGAGTGTGCAGGTAACATGCCATAACTGTAGTTGACTGTTCTCTGTACTGGTAATTTATGCATGTGTGAGATATGTACTGTGTGTGTAGCTGTTAACCTGCCTATTCTTCTGCAAGATTGATATTCTGAGCATAATCTGTACACCTGTGAAAGCCACCTGTTGTACTACTGTACTTTATCATACTCACAGTATCAATGGCACAGTTGTGGCCACTGGCAATCACTGTCATATTTTTGCAGGTCCCTCTGGAGTGACAGCAAGGCAGCCAATCCATGCTGGTGAGTGCGTAATAACAATACTATTGCTAATGACATGTGCATGTCATATGGAGGTGTAGTGTGTGCACATGTAACACCTACGCATAATGCATGCTGTGCATGTTTGCTGTGAGACTATGCATATCCCATTATTCTCAGTAGCTGCCTCACTCACATGCAATACACAGAGCATGACACACATGTGTGGCAACACAGTACTGGACATTGTATAGGCATACCTGATACACATGTACACAACACACATGTGTGGCATAGACACTACACCTTAGCCTGCTACACATGTCCAATTATGACACCTGCTGTATGGCCACCCTTCAGTATCCCACATCCTCTATGCAGCACACATAATATACCTGAGGGGTAGAGGCCTACCATGTCTTTGTGCAACAGTCTTGAACAAATAACACATTCATGTTAGGCAATGCTCACTACTGGCCACCTTACACACCCATGTAACAAGTGGCTGTGTAATTGTGGATGTAGTCATGTTACTGCACTTCAGGTACAGCATGCTAGTTGCCTGTCTGGCACACATTATTATTGTTGACTGACCACAAGAAGCATGTTGATCATGGCTCATGTTACTACACCACATCCAGTTCCACTGACCACAAAAGTGCACATAGCAGTTATTGCGTAGCACCGTCATGTGTTGTGTGTGTGTGTGTGTGTGTGTGTGCAAATATATGCACCTACAGCTTGTAACACTTGCACAACATTGTTATGTCCTTGTACACATTGTGTCCCAGGGTGGAGACAATTACTGAACAACTACACACAACCATCAAGTACACGTATACTGTTATTAACAAGGGCTGTCTACACTTGCACTGCATGTTCCTGTGCAACACATAATCTGCATGCTGACACGTGTGCAGTGATGTTTTTCCTTGTGATACTATCACCCACCCTCAAACAGTATTGTGTATGTGTTGGATTGCAGGTGTGTCTGTGTTTGTATCTGCTGTACTGAGGAGTGTGCCTGTGTGCCTGTGTGCATGTGTGCATGTGTGCATGTGCGCCTGTGTGCATGTGTGCATGTGCGCATGTGTGCATGTGTGCATGCGTGCATGTGTGCCTGTGCGCATGTGTGCATGTGTGCATGTGCGCATGAGTGCCTGTGTGCCTATGTGCCTGTGTGCATGTGTGCTAACATCATGTACACATTTGTAAACTGTGTTTCCTATCTTCCTATCACAGGTTCTGATGTTGCTCTGGTGGAGTGCAACAGGGAACCTGAAGCCACTGCTGGGGATAGTGATAATGATGATACATGTGTAATGGCACAGGAAGGTGTGACAGGGTCTGTCGTTGGTCAGCCAATCGACACTACACAGCAGTCAACCCCATCAATGTGCACAGTCATCCTGCCGATGCATCCATTGTCACCAATGTCCTTAGCTGAGGGACAGCATACAGTGGGCATTGACCAGGGTAGTGTGGTATCATTGGCACATGCATCCCCTCACAGCAGCCATGGCCAGATTCCTGACATGGTACCACACAGGCAGATGTCCAGGGGTTCTCGTGGGAGCATCCGTGGTCATACTGCCCCTGTCAGATGTGCCCACAGAGGTCTTTCAACCTCAGCTATGTTCTGGGCTGTAATGCAGGCACAGGCACGTATGGAACGGTACACCAGACAGGGTCTGAGGGAGCTTAGAGCACATCGCACTGCTATGAATGACACTATGTGTGACGTTGCGGCTGCCATCCATAATATCAGCGAGGTCATTGATAGATGTTGGGGGGACACATTAGATCTCTTCCACAACTACATGTCCAGGAGCCAGGACAGTGCAGGACGGTTGAGGCGTTGACGTGGACATATGCCAGCAACATCATCAGCTGGCAGTTGTCGGGGACGACAACAAACCCGCAGCCGCTCCCATAGTGCCAGTACCAGCCCCAGCAATGCTGGGTCTGTGCTGTCATTACACCATCCTAGAAGACCACGTGCACGTGGCTCTGGACAGTCCCAGCAGGGACATGTGTCCAGTCAACAACCCACTGCTTCTGATGACAGTGCCCAGTCTGGCTTAGTACCTGATACTGTCCATAGCACCCCTGCCAGGCACAGGTACAGTGTCCGTGGCCAGAGACAGTGATCTGTATGACCTGGCAGGTACAGTCTGTGGCTGTCCACAAACACCCATATATGGCAGCCAAGTGGTGGAACTGTGTGCAAGCATACGCACACACATAATGCTAACACCTAGGGCTAACACATACACACACACATCGCATCAACATTGCCCCATGTTATACTGTTGTCCCTCACTAACACACACACACACACACACACACACACATACATGTTGATTGGATGTGTCAATGGTAGACTCTGGCAAACCAAGTACACACCCTGTGCATATGATGAAACTGTGCCACCTCCTGCCATCTGTAACATTAATGCAGGAACAGGATAGCATGGTGCTGATGCACAGGGTGACTACATAGCACTGTAGTAATAATATCATGTTGTTAACAGTACAGTGTAATGATATTGTTGTGGGTATATTCGAGCATGCATGATGCATTAACTATGATTGTCATTGTAGCTTTGTATACACCAGTGTTAATTCCCAAAGTGTACTGTCTGCACATGTGCCACATGGCTGTTGTGTGTACCTGGGCCTGCATGTGTTGGGGTGTGGGCAGTACATGTGTGATGTTTGCAGCACAGAGTTGCAGGTGTACATTTGTGAACATGGTTAGCATGGAACATGACATGGTTTGACATTATGCTGTGGGTGATACGGTTTCCAGATGTCAATAGTCTGCATTCTGGTACTATACACAGCCTACATAGCCTGACATTCCGTGGTCATTACATGGTGTCTCCTCAACTGACACACAGATGTAGGAACCTGGTGTCAGTGATATCCCTGCAGTACTACACTATACCAGTAGCCATTCTTACTGAGCCCCACACATCCCTGGGAACAATACTCTTTGGCATATAGCAGTCTCACATACATGTCAACACACTACGGATATGTCCATCCACGACTGCAAATGCATACAGTGGCCTACAATGCATTCTACACATGACACACCTAACCAGTACAAGGGTATCAAACAGACAGATACCTGTTGTCCAAGCCAAGCTGTATTGCTGTAACACAACTGTAGCATTGTCATCGGCATGTAGTTAACATAGTATTCCAACAGTACCATGTAGGTGGTAGCACCCATCATGTAGAACGGGTAATGGTGTGTACATGTGGACAAGTGTTATCTTGTCTATCCTGTGATATTCACATTTCCAAAGGTATTCTGCAGTCCCTCGGTGTATCACCTAAGCAAGACGGTGTCTGTATGCATATTGGCAACAGTTGTCATACACCTACCCTGGATGTCCATCACTCACAGACTTTGCTGTGTTTTAACATGTCTGACATATACTCCAGACATGAACCCTCACCCACATTAATCTATCAAAGCTTTCATGGGTGTGTGTCACATAGTTGGCCTAGGACACAGATCACTGCAGTAGCCTGCATTGTCACTAACATACATGTATGGCCTAAGGTCTGGTAAGCTGTGGCATATGCTGGCAAAGGTAACAACTGTAATCATATGAGGCAGGCTTCACACATAGGAACTATTAAAGGTCACAGGTACATATCTGTATGTGGCACACACATACCTGATGTGTGCATTGAAATTACTGTTATAATATGTCATACAATAATAAAAGCAAAACACACAACACATTGACAAACTGTGTGACAAACACACACATGTCATTTGTAGGATTCAAACCCCTACCTAACTATGTTATGATACTTGAGAGGGATGCATTAGCACAGCGCGCTATTCGCATTACTGGATGATTTCTCTTCTCCTGCTGTATTTATAGGGTGCTGACATCATCAGTCTTTCCAAAGAGGAATGCACATCTTTTAGTGTGTTATCCCAGTCTTCAAAAAGGCCCTTCCTTTCACAGAGAATTGCATACATACCCCCCTGCCACCCCACACACAACGTTTGCAGGATTCAAACCCCTACCTAACTAGGTTATGATACTTGAGAGAGACACATTAGCGCAGTGCACTATTCACATTACTGGATGATTTCCCTTCTCCTGCTGTATTTATAGGGTGCTGACATCATCAGTCTTTCCAAAGAGGAATGCACATCTTTTACTATCCCTCAGTATGGGGGATAACAATATCTGTGCATTAACAGACATCTAGTTCAGGGTCACATATGCACACTGACACTGCCAGGTTATGTTCTATACCATGTTTTGTGACCACAGGACTTGTAACAGACAACACAAGTAGGGGGTGTATCCATATACATCACAGATACACACACCTCTGGGTTGGTACCACTGCACTAAGCATGACAGGCCATACATATACAACTACCATTGTGCAAAACTGCCTTTTGGTTTCGTGTGTAGTTCAGACCACCCGCCCATACCCAGGAACCGCACTCGGCTTTCCTGGGAACAGTGTAGGATATGAAGGTCTTCACACACACCATTATAGTGGTTGACTTCAGGTACACAAATATTGACTGGGGATACTACTCAGGCCCTCAACAACATCACCCTACAGCCACTACAATTTGTGGATCCATGTGCTATGGCACAACCAGTCACCACACCCACAAGGGGAATACATATTGGACCTGATCATCACCAACATGGGGACTCTATGTTCCACACCAGAGGTATAACTCTCATTGTTAAGATCAGACCATAAACAACTTTCACTGGACATCCATATCCCGTTCCCACCCCCAGCCAAGGAAATCACTGTAAAGAATTTCTCAAAAGCAGACTTTGCACTTGTGAAGACTGGGGTGGAATACTTCAAAGGCCCCGTGCTGGAGGATAATACAGCCCAATCTGCAGAATCCTTTACAAACATATTGTATGAGCACCTGCAGGTATGCATTGATCATGCTATCCCAAATAAAACCATGACTCCTCCAAAACAGGAGACCTGTCTGGTTGACCCTGGCCATATATAAGCTGTACAACAGAAGGAGGAAGCTACTACATAACAGAGCAATATCCCACAGAGGGAGGACATCTCTGAACAGTATTGGCAAGACACTTCAATCCCTCATATAATCATCACTTGCACGTTTTGACAGTGAAATTGACCAGACACTACAGATAATCACAAGGCCTTCTTTAGTTATGTCAGGAATATGTGTGGAAACAACCCAGATATGCTCTGAATTGTTGCATAACAGCACAAAATATGCCAAACCTACGGACATAGCCTACACCCTGGCAGACAGAGTCTGCACAAACGCCCCCCCCTTACCCCCCAAGGGTACAGATGCCCATCCCAAATGAATGTAACCTCCCTGACATCACAGATGCACAGGTGAAAGGTGCCCTCTCCACAGCAAATAACACAGCATATGTATGGGACCGGACGGTGTCCCAGGCTGTGTCCTACACGAGCTCTGAGTAGAACTGAACACTCACATTAAGTCACTGTTCCAACTTAGTCTTACTACAGGATATGTACCCTGAGAATGGCAAACAGATGCAGTGCTCCCACTCCACAAAGGTGGTGCCACAACGGACCACAGGAACTATCACCCCATAAGCCTGACTAGTGTGGTAGAAAAAGCTATGGAGCGTATTATCATGGAAGTCATAATCAAAAACATTGTGAGCCTCCAGACAGTGGATCATACACAATTCGGCTTTGTTAAGGGCAGATCTTGTCTCTTACTCATAGTTCATATCTTTGAAACGGTTACTGAAGCCATGGATGAGGGCAAGGTAGTTCACACAGTCTACCTGTACCTTGCAGAAGTCTGCAACACAATACCCCACTCAGGCATCATACATATGCTTACCAGCTTAAATATCAACCCCTATATCACTAGATGTGATGCTATCTGCCTCAGGGATGGAACCCACATGGTCAGAATTGCAGGTGCCATGTCCAATTCCAGGCCAGTTACAACTGGTGTCTCACTGGGCTCAGTTGTGGGACCCGTCCTGTTCGGTATGTACTTCTCTGAGGTTCAGACTAACACGGGGGGGTTATGTCTAACAAACATCACAGATGACTGCTAACCGGGGGCCATAAGCAACACTGCAGCTGACACATGCTTCCTCCATGAGGGTCTCACAGAGATGGATACTTGTTGCCAGAACCATGGCCTCGTGTTAAATGCTAAGACATGCATAGTCATCCCCTTTGGGGAAAACAAGGTGCACACAAATCCCCACATAAGTGGTAATCCATTAAATACAGAAGATGTATTTACAGATTTGGGGACCAACATAGATCGTAACCTCTCCTTTGCTAATCACATTGACAGAGTAATTGCAAAGACCTTTATATAGCCCTCCTTATCACATGGGGGTTTGCATGTAGATCATGGGAGGTCATTGTGGCCTTCTACTAGTCACTCATCAGGCCCATGTTTGACTACAATGGCCCTTTTGAGGTGTACCTTACCCAACACCTGCAGCAACTACAGTGTCCACAACAGTACCTCCCCAAGAGGATCATGGGCTACACACAGATGTCCTATGCAGCTCAACTAAAGGATCTCCAGCTCTACTCAGTTGCTTAACGCCTACTCAGAGGTAATCTATGCCTGACGTACACAGCCATGTCAAGCCCAGAAGTAATGGGCATGCTCCACCTCATAACATCCAAGACCCTTAGAGCTACACACTCCAGGGACTTAAACCTCAGCACAAAACTAAATAGGACATGCTTCAGGGACAGATTCATTACCCAGAGGCTCCCCTTACTCTGGAATTGAATCCCAATTAAAGTTAGACATAGCCCCTCACCAACCCTCTTCCAGCAAAATCCAGCCGCATGGATGGGAGATTGCAAATTCACCCCTGGGATCTTCACTGTGTCCCTGCTTGACAGAGGCACAGCAAACTAGCCTTAAAGGGTTCCTTCTGTGACCTACTTTACAGAGGCACAGTAGGCTACTCTACTGGGAAGGTGGATGCCAAATACACTCTGCCTAGGCTTATAAATTCCCTAGGGCAGACAGCCTAGTATCGACCTCTGCACCTATGTTTATGTTGGGGATGCACAATATTTGTTGCTGATACTGTTTGCAGGTCTTTATTGCCATAGCTTTCCCAGTTTCTATGAACAACTTGTGTATCTGTGTAACATGTTTGATCATGACAGGGTTCCAGTATATTAATATATGTATCTGTTGTCATTTAACTGTGTGCACAGGGCAGATTGCTGGATCGTGGGAGGTTCCTGGCTTAACACATACAACTGCCAGATATATGTGGCTGACTGCTATACTCAGACATGGCCTAAGTGTGTGAGCATGCCCAGTTCAGGCTTTCCATGGTTTGTTGCCTGACATATGTCTCTTTTATCCAAGTGTGTGAGCATGCCCAGTGTGACCTTTCCATATGTTGTGAACTGAAGTCCACTACATTTGTGGCTGTGTGTGAACATGACCAATATTGACATTTATACTGTATGTGTTGGAACTCATGTTGTGTTCTTACTGCCAGACTCCTTTGTGTCATAACTCAACAGGGATTGTGCTGTGCCTGCAGGGTTTCCATGGGATAGTTTGCAAAGACTTGTCAACATTCTTTCATACTGGCTGAATACTGCAATACTGTCATGGTGTACTGGTTCAGTACTTTCACTATGGTGCACAGTATCATGGGTTTGAGTCCCATCACTGCTTTAAATGTTCATACTGAGCAGACCAGACTGGTTAAGGGCCAGTTGGGCAACTACGAGCATGTTGCATTTTGTTCAGCTATGGCCTACTTAAACCAGGCTTGTCCAACATTGCTGTGTATTCACCAACTTAGGTGGACATTGCCAAACATTACTCCACATTGACCACAGTTGTACTAGTTGGTGTGTGTGATTCTCTTCATAGGTTCATACTAGGCTATCTGCCCTAGGGCATTTATAATCCTTGCCAGAGTGTGTTTGGCTTTCAACACACATTTTAAGTGGAGTTTGCCATGACATTTTTCAAGGTTAGTATACTGTGCCTCTGTCTAACAGTGACACAGAAGTGATACCCAGGGTAAACCTACAATCTCCCATCCACTCATCCAGATTCCTCTTGAAGAGAGTCAATGAGGAACTCTGGCTAACCTGGAGTGGGAGTTTACTCATGAGTGGAGGGAGCCTCTGGGTTATGAATCTGTCACTCCAGCATGTCCTATTTATTTCAGTCCTGAGGTTCAGGTCTCTTGAGCACGTAGCTTGATGGGATTCTGATTTTCCAAGGTGCAGCATGTCCATTGATTCCAAGTTGGACATGGCTTTATACATCAGGCACAGATCACCTCTGGGCAGGCGGTATGTCACTGAGTGGAGCTGCAGTTTCTTTAACCAGGCAGCAAATGGCATGTGTTTGAGCCCTTTGATCCTCCTGGTGAGGTACTTTTGTGGTCTTTCCAGCTGCTGCAGGTGTCTGATATGGTACATCCCACAAGGGGCATTTTACTCAATTATGGGCCTGATGAGGGATGAGTAAAGAGGCACAATGACCTCCCCTGATCTAGAAGTGAATACCTTCATGATTAGGTGGGCTATATGAAATGTTTTTCTAAACACTTTGGCCACGTGGTTGTCAAATGAGAGATTGCTATCAACTTGGGTCCCCAGGTCCCTTATCACTTCTTCCATACTTAATGGGTTACCACCTATGTGGTAATTTGTGGGCACTTAGTTTTTGCCAAAGGGGATGACTATACACTTTTTTGCATTTAGCTTGAGGACATGGCTCTGGCACCAGTTGTCTGTTTCTATGAGGCCCTTTTGTAGGATGCTTGTGTCAGCTGGAGGGTGGATTATGGCGCCCAGTTTGCAGTCATCTGCAAACTTGTTCAGCCACAGTCCTTCTGTGTTGGCCTGTACCTCCGAGAAATATATACCAAACAGGGGGGGGGGGGGGTCCCAGGACTAAGCCTTGTGGGATGCCACTTGTAGCTGGTTTGGGGTCTGACATGGCTCCAGCATTTCTGACCATGTGGGTTCTGTCCTTGAGCCAGTTTGCAACCCATCTAGTGGCATAGGGGTTTATATTGAAGCTGGTGAGCTTATCTATAATGACCAAGTGGGGTATTGTATGGAAGGCTTTTGCGAGGTCCAGGTAGGCTGTGTGGACCACCTTCCCCTCATCAATGGCCTTGATGACTGTTTCAAATGACTCAACCAGGTTTAAGAGGCAGGATCTGCCCTTAACAAAGCCAAACTGGGTAGGATCCAGTGTCTGTAGGTCCCCAATATCTTTATTTCTGAGGTCCATGATGATCCTTTCCATAGCTTTGCAGACCAAGCTAGCCAGGCTTCTGGGCCAATAGTTTGCAGTATCCATTGAGGCACTACCTTTGTGGAGAGGGACCACTGTTGCTGTACACTGCTCTTTGGGTACATATCCTGTGGTAAGGTTGAGATTGAACAGTGGTTTTATATTTGTGTTCAATTCTTCTTGGGGTTCATGTTGGACACAGCCCAGGACACTGTCTGGTCCCATTGATGCTGTGTGTTTTGCTTTGGAAAGGCTGGCTGTTACCTGAGCATCTGAGATGTCAGGGGGTCAGCACTCTGCTGGGATAGATATTTGCCCTTTTGGTGGGCGGGGGGGAGTTTGCACTGAACCTGTCAGCTCGGATGTTGGCAATGTCTGTGGGTTTGGTGTATTTTTTGTCATTTTGGACTAATTCTGAGCATATATGGGAATTCCCACCCAGGTTCCTACCATAACTAAAGAAAGCCTTGTGATTATCCTTAGTGTCCTGTACAATTTTTATCTCAAAGATGGCCTTAGACGATTTTATGTGTGGCTGTAGTTTTTCAATAATACTGATCAGAGATGCCTTCCCTTTTTGGGATTTTGCTCTATCATATTGTAGTTTCCTCCTTGTATTGTATGTTTTTTTATGGCTGGGGTCCACCAGACAGGATGCCTGCCTTTGGAGGATTGGATCTTGGTTATATTTGGGATTGCATGATCCATGCATTCCTGAAGGTGTTCACAGAATGCGTTTATAAAGGGTTCTGAGGGCTGGGCCGTATTTTCCACAGGCACAGAGGCTGTGAAGGATTTCACCTTGGTTTTGAGGAGTGTGACATTTGCTTTAGTGAAAATTTTTCACTGTGGTTTTCTGGCCATGGGCTGGGGTCGGGATGTGAATATCCAGTGAGATTGCTCTATGGTCTGATTTTACCAGTGAGGGATACATTTCTGGTCTTGAGCATAGAGTCCCCATGTTGGTGATGATCAGGTCCAGTATGTTTTCCCCTCTTGTGGGAGTGGTAGCAAGTTGTTCCATAGCATTTGAGTTTATAAATTCTAGGAACCTTTGGGCTAGGGTGTTGCAGCTAGGGTAATGCTCCCAGTCTATGTTTGGGTAGTTGAAGTCGCCCAGTATAATGGTGTTTGGGGAGACCTTCATATTTTCATGTGTTCTCCAGTCAGCCAAGTGTGGTTCCTGGGTTTAGGAGGGTGGTCTGTAGCAGGCTATGAACTGGAAGGCAGTTTTACCCACTGTTAGTTGCACATGAATAGTCTTTGATGCTTCATGCTGTGCCACCAACCTGGGGGTGTGGGTACCTTTGACAAATATTGATACTCACCCTCCTTTAGTAGTTTTTTCCATGTTTTGCAGCTGTAAAGCATGGTATGAGGTGTAACCTGTTAGTGCTAGGGTGCTCTTGGGAGTCTTGAACCAGGTTTCTGTTACTGCACAGATATCAACATTCTCCATGCTGAGGAGAGTTTGGAGTGCGTGCATCTTGCATTTTAGACTTCTGGCATTGAGTAGCATTACTTCTAGTTTATCCCTTGTGATACCTATGGAGGTGGGTTTGTCTTTTGAGCCTTACCTAAAAAAGGCACTATGGGGGTGACAAGAGCCTTTGGCAATATCCAAAAGGCCACAGGTGACAAGTGAAAGCCATCCCTAGCGAAGCATCATGTCTTGTCGAGCATGTCATCCCAGGCTGACAGGCATTGGATCCCCTTTCACTGACACCAATACTTAAGCCAATTGTTGTAATTGATCATCTTGTCTTCATATTGTGGCATCATGTTTGGTGAGGGTAGGATGATACTGAAGGTCATCAAGTTTGCATATACTACATGGTGGCAAATGCTGTTTAGCACTACCTTATATTGCTTAACACATGGCAATCATGCCTCAGGTGGTGCTGCAAGGCTGCCTATCTCTGATGCACATACTACACTCCCTGCACATGTTTGAAAGCAGGTTGTGTCAACTTAGGCATCCCTTTCACTATATGTGGGAGTCAGAGAGAGGTATCATTTCCAGGGTTCCTACTGAGCCAGTGTATGTGCTATGCGTTGCCTCTTTGCCAAGGCATACCGGGCACGCCTCCTTCTGCTTACTGGGACAGGTTCAGGTTGTTCCTCCTCCAGGTCACGCTCTGCCTGTGATGGCCTTGGCAGTGGTGGGGGGCTGTTTGGCCCAGGCCTATGCTGATCCTGCTGCAGCTGTTTTCACAGAATCATATTATGTAGCATAGGACATACCATGACAATTTGGGTACATGTAGTTGGTGAGTATTGCAAGGCTCCACCAGATGTGTCCAGGCACCAGAACCATGACTTCAGCAACCCAAACAAATGCTCAATTACATTTCGTGTTTGTGCATGTGCCTCATTATGGCGTTCCTGTTCAGGTGTGTGTGCATTTCTGATGGGTGTCATCAGCCACGGCTGCAGTGCATAGCCAGCATCCCCCACTAAGTGACCATGTGGGATGTCCCCATTGGCAAATGTCTGGTACAGCTGCGTCAGATGCCAGGTATGGGAATCATGGTAGCTTCCAGGGCAGCCAGCACACACATTAATTATTATGCCCTGGGCATCACACACGACCTGGCAGTTGATGGAGGGGAAGCCCTTGCAGTTAACGTAGGCCCTACCCCGCTCACTGGCCGGTGCTTTGATGCGTATATGCATGCAGTCTATTGCACCCACTACCTCAGGGTATTCTGCTATTTGCTGGAAGAGACACATATTGCTGGCCAATAACTCACGGGAATTGGGGAAATATACATGAGCACCGACATGTGCTGACATGGCATCCAGGAACTGGTGCAGTACCCCGGATGCTGATGCCTGTGATATCCCCATCATATCACCAGTTGGTCTCTGGAAGGTACTTGTTGCTAGTATTCTTAGGCCAACACATACCTTGGTTTCCACTGGGATGGGTTCCCCTCTGTTGGTTCTGTGTGTGAGGCGTGGCCTGCACAGCTCAACAGTTTGCTGCAGGAGGTCTCTGTTCACTCTATAGCGCTCCACTATCTCCAGCTCATGTATCCCCTGGTAGGTGACCTTGGGCCTGTACACTCTTCTCCGTCTCCTCACTGTGGGTTGTCCGGCAGCATTTGCATTGTCACCACCCTCATCATGTTGCATATGTCGCCTAATAACAGTAATGGCAGCCCCTACATTTTTTCTCTGAGTGTAGCTTTTTTCAGTTTTCACTTCTAGTAGCTTACTCCAGTGTTGCAGTGTCTCTTGAGAGTAACAAACTGCACTGTTGTTTGCAGAGTTTTAAGTGCTCGGCTGGGCTAGTGTTCTGCCTGTGTAATTGCCTGATTCTGATTGTTTTCACCTGCTAGCTTTACTAGTATTCCCTGGTAGCTTCCTACTATTTGTTGTGCTTCCTTTTTCCTTTCTGTTTCCACAGGGGGGAGTGACACGCATACAAGCGCAGACACGCTCACAGCAGCTCACATGCACACACACATACTTAGACGGACTACAACTTGCTTATTTGGGTTAAAACGCGTGCACACCAGCGCAGACATGCTTACAGGTCTTTAAACAGCCTTATACATGCTTACTCTGGCTTAAACGCGCGCAGTCACGCTTTCACGCGTGCACTCTGTCTTACTTGGGTTTACAGGCGCGCATACCCACTCAGCAAGAAACTTTGGTGTTATCCACAGTATACACCTTCCATTTATTGGCTTTCCCTGGCCTACCTGTTGACACACATCTTTCCATGATGTCTAACTGACAGCTGACACATGCCACTCTGCTCCTATGAGCTTCACTACTTTCATACATACCCCCCCTTTTGATGTCACCTATCTCCTACTCTGTTACTCCCCATATCCTACTCCTACACTACACTGACTGTGCACATTTGCTATGTAAAAGTGCGATTCACTATCCTAACACTCATTTACATAGGATTGCCTACTAATGCTTGGTTACATGTCTTAGACTGGGCTTCTCCCCTTAGCAACCCCTACTGGGTGGCCATGTTGTCTTCAGCCTGCTATTCCCTCACATTGTAATTTAACAGTTTTCATAGATTCCATGTTTGTGGCTTTTATTTTCTTATTTTATGATTTTTTTTAGCGCACCCGTTTGCTGCTGCCACGCTTAAACATCGGAAACCGCCGAAAAAAAAAAAGTATTTTTATTTTAATTTTGCATCTGGGAACTTTTCCAGTGGCCATATATTTGGCCATTGGCATGCTTCCTCAACCATATGCAACCTTTATTTGGAGCTGACAAGGCTCCATTGTGCTATTTGCAGAACGGTACTCAGTTGTCAACTGAGTACATTTCTGCAGCTAACACGGCTCCTACTCGGACAGGTTTGTGCTTTCTGGATCGCAAATTTACCTCATTTGCATGCCTTTCGGCTGCAAGTGAGGTAATTTGCATATCCCAGCCCTGTCCGTGTAGGAGACATTTTAGGAGCTCTCTTACACGCCCCTACAAGCTGTTCCTGGATTGCTCGTCAGACATAATGGCTGCATGGAGTCTTACTCTACTCATACACTCCGTGCAAGCCATCGTGAATCTGGCCGATTGTCTTTCTAGATTAAGTAAAACCATCCTAAGCTTCTTTCATTTCGCGGGTTCTCATTTGCTGAACAATGCTTGTTCCAGGCTATATTAGACCATGCCTTAAAATCTGAGCTTTCCTGTGGTCTAATTAGTTAGTTATCTGGAGTTTGTAATAGGAAAGCTTAAATATTTTAGTAGTCTTTACTTATTGCCTACCATTGTTCAATAAAGGTATTTGTCCCTTTAAATTGGTATTATGATATGTGTAAGCGTGCAAATGTTTAATAACATCCTCTTCCTATATTTAGGCTGTATGTATCGCAGTGCATTAAAATAATTATGTTGGATTTGCAGTAAGGATGCCTTTTCTTTATTGAAAGCAAACCAATGTGTAGTGCCTATTAATAGTCTGTTACTGGTAGAACATTTATTACAGGTCAGTGTGCTAGCTTCTGAAAATGTTTTCCTGTATTGCGTGACTTGTGCGAATCTTTTTGATTTTCACGAGCAAGCTGGACTTAATACACTGATCTTTTTCAACAGTGTGGATTAAGTACCAATATCAAAGCAGCTGTTTAAGATCAAAGACAACACTCACAACTGCTTCTTGTTCCAATACTGCTAAATCACTGCATGCCAAAATACTATCCCATAAGAAAAGGCGCCCCTCTTTTCTCTCTCCTCTACAACGTGTGCACATCTAGTTTTCTAAACTTTAAATGCCTCTATTGACACTTCACTATTGACCTGCATAATACATGAATTAATAACTGAAGCACTACAGCAAAACTGACCACTGTCCACCACAAGCAGATCATGGGCAAATTCATAATAAAGACCAACATAAATGGTGTATCCACTTTGAGCCAGTGTAATTACTTAGGCCAATATTTATTTATTTATTTTTTACACGAATTGTGTCTCGTTACATGGTTATGCTATTTGTGTTGGTGTTAATGCACTGGATGTTTACTTATTACAGGCCAGCAAGAATCCTTACATAAATGTTTACTTTTGAAACGTAACTTTGTACCTCACTTCCTGGTTATACTGTATGTACTTGCGTTAATGCACAGAACATTTGCATCGATGTAAAATGAAAGTACAAATCAAAGCAAGTGTATAATCTACAAGGAGGCTTGTGACTATTACCTAATCAAAAATTTTCAACTCGCATGTTCTTTTAATGTAGTATTATGAAATTGGCACTCTTTTTGTTTTTTTATTTTGTCCCTTTTATAATACATTTACACTTATATCCTTGAGCCCAAAGCATCTCCAATAAAGCATTACCATTGACCAATTTATCAGAAAAAGTAACAGAAACAGTTTCTCACCCAAGCAGTTTATTTTCACACAACCCTCTATTCTAATGTGCTAATAGACTGAAATTAATCAAGCAATAACTACGTGTATTGAATTTTACCTTAAGTTCAGTTTCTAATATTATTGATATAATGACTAGTATTATATTTGTAAATAACAAGCAAATAAAAGAAGTTAAATAAAATAAGCTATTGGAAGAAAGGAAAATTAAAAGTACATACTTTGTTCTCATGATGTATAAGTTATATTTGTGTTGATTCTTTGAGAGAATTGGATGAAACTAGGTTTTTAAGATCAGTTTTTTGTTTCTTCTTCTTCGTGTCAGTCCAAGTATTCTTTTCGGAGGATCTTTTTAAGGATGTGGATGCTGACCATTCTATTTCTTCCGGTATTTTGATTATGTTGCTGTGCTTGCTGAAAGAAGATGCTTCCTCGAAGTTGTTAAAAGTTCTTATGTCATTTACATAAAAGATTCTGATTTTTGCTGGATAGACAAGTTGTGCTTTTATTTTATTTTGTTTAAGGAGTTTCACAAGAGGCCATGTTTTTTTTCCTTAATTCCAGTACTCTGGAGGAATAGTCATTGTCAAATCTTATTTGATTTTGTTTAAAAGTTATGGAACTTTTTCTCCATGCTGATTTAAGTATAAGTTATTTATCCAGAAATGATAGGAATTTTACTACAATAGATCTTGGAGTAGTTGGTGGGGAAAGCATTGGTTTACCTATGGCTCTTTGTGCCCTCTCTATGCCGCTGGATAGTCCTTCTTTTAAATCTAATATTTCAGGTAGCTAAGAGTTTAAAGACATATTGATGTCCTCACCTTCAGATTTCTCTGGTAGTCCAAAGATGCTTATATTTGTTCCCCTTTCTCTATTCTCAAGGTCATCTATTTTGTTAATTATCCAATTATTTTGTTGTAAAAGGAATTCACTATGGTTTTCCTCCTCTTTAAGTCTTCCATCTATGTCATATAATGAAGTTCCAATGTCAGATATTTTTGTTGTTGCTGTAATATTTCTTTGAGCACATCAGTTTGTTTCTGACAATTTTCTTTAAGGTTTCTAGATTGTCTTTGAATTTGTCCATTTTCAGAGGAAGTCCTTGTAGAGTGGTTGACATCAGTTGTATGTCCTTTTTCAGTGTAGTTTCAGAGTGGGAATTATTTGAGTTGCTCATTTCCACACTGTTGTAATAAGATTTTGATATTTTAGTTTGGTAAAGTTTATTATTTCCCTGATTTTTAGTATAGTTTTGTGGAGTTCCAAAAATATGCTGCTATCAGTTAGCCATCTAGGCTCTGCCACCTGTCCGTAGTGTTTTCATACCTAAAAATATAGCAGAAAGTAAGTGGTAAAGGGTAGCTCATTTTGATTACCATTGCCAGACCACAGGATGTTTTCGTGTTTCCCAAGAAGTTTCATTTTTTTTTTATTAAAGACAATTATAAGATAGAAAGAATGAAATAAAGCTCAATTATCACAATAATTTAAATAGTATTTCTTGCAATTTACTCAATCAAAATATATACTGAATCACATAAGAATCAACTACTATTCAAACCATAAAGCCACTCCCCGCTGTGACATCCTTATTCTCCCTTGCTATTCTTCACAGACATATTAACTCTCCATCACTTGGTTATTTAGTGTGATGCCATTAATAACCACATGACTGACAGGAACTGCTACATCCAAACATTCTGCACTGACAAAAGCTACATGTGTGACGAAAGGTTCCATAGAAGCCAGCTTGATGAATGTAATAGGACTCTGATACAGAACACTGCATACAGTGGCACAGGCATTGTTTTATATTTCTTGAAACCCTTGCAATCCCAAAGCTTATAAATCTCATCAGCATATGCATGGCCACAGTCAGTTTAGGAGAAACCAGAGGAAAAAAAAACCATCTCTTTAATAAAAGCCTCCCATATGCAAGTTACAGATAATTCTCAAAAAGCCAAAGTGGGTGGTTGCCATATTTCATTAGTATAATAATGTTATTAATTTATGTTTAAGGTGGTAACTTTGGGGTATAGTGCTACGTTTCTGTAAAAGTTTGCATATGTAAGAAAAAGGATTTTGCAGAAGTAATTAAGTGGTTTGTTTTAATTAGTATCATGTTTGTGTCTATATAATATTCAGTACTGATATGCTGTTGAGTTGGTCAGGGTTTGGATCTTTTACATCATTTAAGGATGAAAATGACAAAGCATATCAAAGTTGCATGAAACATCACTTATCTGTTTTTGATAAATCATAACTATCTCTGCCTACTGAAAAGACAAAAGTGGTTTCAGAATTTACAATCTGTGTAATCTGAAAAACAATCCAAATGTCTTTTTGAATCCAGGATTCCTGGGTATGGGGTATTGTTACCTATATTAATTTCTGAGTGGCCACGGACAGAGTCTCATCAAATCCCTTACTCAACACCTTTTATAAGCCTTTTAGAATTGACTGTGGAGCAGGCAAGCAGTATCACTATTTACACTGTTTACATAAAATATTTTTACAACAACGGAGAGATTTTTGAGAAGAACTGCTAAGGTCACAGGCTTTGAGTTGAGTTGTGTTCTCAGTGGTTCATGACAGTCAGAAGATAATAAGATTCTATACAAAGTTAAAACAGATACAAATTTCCTGAGGTAAGGAAGACCTGTTCCTCTTTTGTTCAGTGGCATCATAATCTCCTGCTCAAGAATTTTCTTTCTCTTATCATTCCAAATAAATTTAAAGAACAGTTTCTGTATCTTGCATAGCTATCTTTAGTTAGATATTGTAGGCATACATTGCATTCTGTGGTATACTTTAAGGCAGAACATCATCTTCTCAGCATTCATCTAACCAGCTAATAGTAAATGCAACCTTTTCAAGATGTGAATACAAATTTAGCTCTGCTCAGTCATATGCCCTACTAGGGAACATAGTTTAATTCCTAAGAATTTAGGGTAGTTTATCAGTGATACAGAATGGAAGAGTGATGAAGCATGACATAAAGCTTTTAGCTGTTGGTGATATTGCCAGTATGTCTGTTTTTTGTTTATTGGCTTTTAGTCCAAGGAAAGTATGACACATTTCTAAGATACTGGTAGGCTTGGTACTATATTTTGATAGGTTTACCTTTAGTACTACAAAATTATTGGCAATACTTGTTAGTAACTATCAAATTATATAAGGTATTTACCTTCATTTGGACTGGCAATGATCCAAAATCCTTTCAGAGAAAGTGATGAGATACCCATGGCATACCTTTTGTGGAATAATACATTGAAAATAGTCTGTACCACTACAGAAAAATCCTGTTAGAAGTTAGAAACAAATCTTTTACTGTCCAGAGCATTGCCTCCTGGTGAGGAGATGACATCTGTCAGTTTCTGAATTGTTACTGGTTTGAATAAGTGAGCTTAAACATTAGAGAGCTGTAAAGTCTTCAGACATTGCTTCTAGACAGTACCAGATAAACCAAAACTGCAGTACAAGTGTACAACTCCTGACATTGTTGGCAACTTTTAGTGAAGTGTGCATACACTTGCATTTCTCATACATAAAAAATAATTTTACCATGTCTAAATGATGGTCAAGATTCATTAATAAGTGCTGCAAGTAGGCAGTATACAATTACATAGGAATCTGTCACAGACAGCCTAATAGTGATTCATAATCCCATGTTGTGTTATATTGATATGGTGCAGAAGCACTGATGTGCTGCAGCAGATACATGCACATGACCACATGATGCTGAAACTGGATAGACAAATTAGGCTGTAATGATGCACAAATGTTTGCAAGATGAAAATAGTTATGCTTCATAGTTATATGTTTGGGAAATTGTGCACAAGGATATGCTTAATAAAAAAGGGTCAGATACATAAAAAATACTGGAGATGAACACTGCAAGAATGCTGGCAGTAAAAGCATCATTTGTGCAGCAGCATGTATTAGCAATTACTGCTTCTTGACTGTAAGTGCAATGTAGTATCCAGTACCAAAGGAAATAATAACACTATCAGTTGGCATAGCATAACTTTTGTGATTAGGAGATTGTTTTCTGAATAGACTGGCACATCATGCAGGTGTAGGAGGACATGTATTGCCTACACAAAGAATCAATATGAAAGCATTGCCTTCTCATACATGGGGAGGTCAAGATATAGAAAAACATAGACTCTTTCACTAAGAGTTCATAAAAAATAAATTAGGCTTGTTATAAAACTGAGGGACAACATGTAATTTGACTGTAAAGTCAATACCTCCAACTCAGATTGTTACAAAACATACTGCAGACTTAAAAAATAAACAAGACTAGCAATTGATCATGCTAAAGCAATCCATTTTAAAATCGTACAAAATGCGCCTCGGGGCACCTCAATAAATTCTGGAAATCCTTAAAAATCTGGCTTATTTTGTCTTAAGTCTCAAATCTGACTCAAAACCTATTTACGCAAACTCATCTCAAAACTAAAAAAAAATCTGTATTATCCTTTTCACAACTAATCCTTTATTTCACAATCATCAATTATCTTCTTTTCTTCCTCTATGCAGGATAATTGAATGCCTCTCATTTTACTTCAAAACCATTACTAGGTCAGAAGTACAAAAGCATTTGGAGAAAGACAGATTGTTCTTATCACCCATTCTTTTGTACCTTTCATTTCAATCTATTTAGTTTAGACAGCAAATTATTCAATAAACGTCTTTCTTTTCTTTTTAATTTAACTCTCACTTCCATGACCATTATTCATAGTCTTATGCTAGCCGAAGTCATCATCCCTTCTTTGTCACCTCAGAAAAACTTTGGAAAAGATCATCTATGACCAAATACTAGAGTGCATCTTAACCTATGACATTCATAAAAATAGCTACCATGGTTTTAGCCTGGTTACAGTGTTAATGTAGCCATCAACTCACTGAAACATCTTTTCTAATATGGAGCAAGGAAAATTAACAAATGCTTCCTTCCTCGGTACCATAGGTCACTTCCTGTTACTCCTCAAACTAAAAGAAATAGGTGTTTCTTTTCATGTTCACTAAGGTTTTAGTGCTCTGTCCCTAATTGCACCTTCCCCTTTCTTGGACCTAAAAGCATCCACATCTCTGGATCTACCCAAAAAGATGAACCTTAAGGATCCATACTTGATCCTCTCCTCTTTTCTCTTTTCATAAACTAGCTACTTTGGGTCCTCCTTCACACTAACTGTATTTTTTATGCAGATGATACTGTCCTTACAGGATCCAGTTGTAACCCATTCCTTCTAAAACATGACATTCATAATTCCTTCCCTACTACCTGACATTGGCTTCATAACAATACACTTACTGTCAACACTCAAAAGAGTTACACAATGTTATTTGTTACACCATAAAAATTACAATCTTTGCAAAGTATCACTATTACTGCTCCATCAGATGAAAAACAAAAATATCTAGTCATCCTATCTGCCCAGCAACTCACCTTTCATTTACATACTGAGTGCCAAACTCATACAGTATTATTTCAAATCAAAATAGCCTACAAAAGTTCAAATTCACTTAGAGTTGAATCTGGATGACCCATAAATATAAGTATACTCATTCCGAGATTAGAATGCAGACTGCCAATCATTGCTCTTGGCTCCACCCAAAAAACATCTCCAATCTACAGAAAAATCGAAGCTGCAGATTTCATCTTCTTCTTCCCCTCAAAATGAACACCACTGTCTGTCCTTAGAAAAGCATGTGGCTATCTGGAGTTGCTAGCACTTCTTTTCTCCTGTATACTTATCTTCAGACTATTATATGAAAGACATTACCCCCTCTTCCCAACAAACTTACCAAACTGACCATCACATACCTGTCCCACTCCCTCCATAAAAATGATTGCCTACAACTCCTAAGGACACCCTGTACTTTTGCTACCTGTGAGAAAGCCTTTTCTAAGATTTCTCCATCAAGCTGGAGCTCCATCTATTCAATGCAAACAGATGCTACTGCTCATTCTTTTTGGTTGAGACTTCAGTAGTAATATCGACTCAGTACTTCTTGTCACTTCTCTCCAGATTAAACATTTTTAAAGCATTTCCCTGTTAACCACCCATTTTAATAAAGTCTACATGATTATACTGACAATTTTTCTGCTTTCTACATAGTGTTTATCATGTTTTGTACATATTTGATTTTTGCCTCCTATGTCTGTTGTGAATTTTATTGCTATGCTTTATTATATGTATGTTCAACCTTTATATGCTACCAATAATTGATCATTTGAACTAATACTTGATCATTTGAATATATGTTTTGTACTTGTACTAGGTCTTTATTTGTCTATTTGGCCTGGGTTGTATCTGAAAATGTTCCTAGGGCTGGTCCACTTCTCCACTTAGCACATGTAACATACATACATAAATGAATAAATAAATAAATAAATATATGAATAAAAAAATCCCAGAAAGTAAAGTCACTGATTTTTGAATAATAATGATAGAAACTGTTATGCAGCACAATAAAAATCATCTTTGTTTGAGGAAACACTTTGAAATCATTTTAGGCTCAGTTAAAAGCATGTATATATCTTATCCTGTAAGCATAATAAATAAATCAAGCAATGAAAATCAGCCTGATGTTAATAATTTACCATGCTTGATAGCTTTCCTAAGTGTACAGCCAGCTGTCAGACTGGACAACTTAAAATAATGAATATATTGAGACTCTCCATTAACAATTGATAAGTCCACCAGGTGGTCTCTTTCAAAGAGTTTTAGTGAATTTGCTATACTATAAATATATAAAAGTGTTATAATTAGACCAATTTACAGACAAAAAATGTGAAAGAACAGACATATGAAGATTGTAGACCCATTTGCTTGTCTTTTAGCACTGAAAATTAATGGAGTGATTAGCTTAAGAAAAATTAAAAACTGAGATGAAATATAAAAATGTATGGAGTACTAATTAGCCTTTTTTATATAAAATGCCAAATCTCACACAATAATACACACTTGTGTAATGCTGGACTACAATGTTGTTGTTTGTCTTTCAGCTTTTTCCCGGTAAGGGGTCGCCACAGTGGAACTCTGGTCCGCTAATGATTGGCAGTAGATTTTTACGAAATGCCATGGTGCCAGCTCGATGCCCAACCTTCAATGAAGGAACACCCATTTATGCATGCATATCTTTCGAATGCTACCCAACCACGAGGAGGACATGCAGACTCACACAGAAGGCACTGGACTACAATAATATATAATTTTTTTTGACTTTTTTCGAGCATTTTGATAACTTTGATTAGAAACCTTTGCTACTTAAACTTGTTAAATGAGGCTTATCTTTACAGTTTATTAAGTTGAGATATCAATATTTACATCAGAAGTTAAGAAACATAACTTGAAGAGTTGCAAAAAAATACTAAGATGACTTGTATATATACATTGCACTAAATTAGAAAAAAAGGGGGTTTCATTACCAAGATATTTAGTAGAGGACAGACTTGCATTCAACAACACATAAATAATACTTGTTTTGCAGCACATAAGACAACAGGATATACAGTATGTAATGGTATGGTTAGGACTGATGTATTTTCCACAGGGTTATACCTAAACACAAATATTCTAGGAGTTCCTGAAATTCATGTGTGAAGCATTATCACCAGAAACTGGAAAGAATCCACTAAAACTATACAAAAGAAAATACTTTATTTATTTATTTATTTATGTTACATTCGTTGACCGGGATAGTCTGAATGGATACATGCCCATTTTCAGTGGAGGCCCGGGGAGAAAAGCTCTAGAGTATACATAATAAAACATAGCAATATGGACAATATAACAGAAACAAAGGTGAACGTAGCAATGCAGACAAATACAAGTAAGCAATTACAGTTAACATTTTGACATTCAAAAGTAGACAGTTTCATGACATTTGTAAGCAGTAGTTATAGTGAGGAGAAATGAAAACACATTAGCATTGACATCTAGTAGATTTTTGTACATTTTTGTACATTTATTAAAGTTGGCTAGCCAGGTTTGTTACAGTGACAGAGCCAGTTTAGTGCCAGATGTTGTTTGAGTTTGGTCTTAAATTCACGTGGGGAGGAGAGCATAGTAATATCAGCTGGGAGTTGATTCCATGTTCTATCTGCAGAGTGTGCCAAGAGAGATACTCCTGCTGTGTTGTTGGTTTTGATTGTAAGAATTTGAAGTTTATTAGAGGATTGAAGCAGTCTCTGATTAGTTTGGGCAGTGATACTATTTCTAAGAGCTGGTGTGTTATCTGGATTATAGAGAATCTTGCTAGCTATGACCAGAAGGTTATATTGTATGAGACTGGGGAATTCTTGCCACCTAAGCTGTTTGAGGTTAATGCAATGGTGGGTTCTGCATGGCTGGCCAGTAACAAATTTGGCAATGTGATTGTAACAGATAGACAGTATGTTAAGTAGTGACTTGTTTAGATTAGACAGAAGGGGGGAAGCATATGTAAGTGCTGAAATTAGGTGAGAGCGGGCAATGGCAATTTTAGCTGGAGGGGTTAGAAAGGTTTTAATTCTATACAATGAATCAAGTTTTTTATTGGTGTTTTTTATTATTTGATTAACATGAAGTTCAAATTTTAGGTTATTGTCAGTAATGACACCAAGCAGTTTTGTAGAGGGGTCTGGGGAGATAACAGTACCATCTTTTACATTAATGGTGAAAGAGAAAGTTGCAGACCTTTGAGTAGGTGTGAATAGCAACATTTTAGTTTTTTTGGGATTTAATAATAGCCATCAACTAGTGAGCCAGTTTTGTACAATATTAAAGGTGGACTGGGTAGCATTCTTCAAATCTGCGGGAGATGTGGCTGAGCAAACCAGAGTGGAGTCATCAGCGTATTGGATACAGCTGACATAATTTGGGATGACAGTATATAAGTCAATAATGAAAATAGAGAACAGTAGGGGCCCTAATATGGAGCCTTGTGGTACTCCAAGGGTGTTTGGTAGTAGTATAGAAAGCTTGATCTGCCAGAGAACAGCCTATTGTCTCCCCATCAGGTAGGAATTGAACCACAATAGGGCATTAGAATCACCTTGAAGATCTAAGTTATGAGAAAAGATTGCAGAAGTTACATTTATAGTCACTGACATATTGCTGATCTAGAGACTTCTTGTTTATTTATAGAGCATATCAGAATGACTATCAGTTTTATTGTTTTAGTTTTATAGGTACTATTAGAAAATAAAAAAAATGTGAGAAGTTAATCAGAACATTCAACAGAACTCACAGATTAACTAAATGGTTCTCTGAAGAGTAGTCACTAAACAGAATAACTTATGTACCGAATTTAAACAATGTATAAAGTTACACGAATTTAAAAACATACTGGGTTTATACTTTGGTATAAAAAATTACTCTGCTGTTTTATAGGCAGGCATCTTGGGGTGCTATCCTTGACCCACAGGTGAAATTATATGACATGCTATTCTAGTACCGAATTATAAAAAAGAACTGCATAAACATTGTTAACAATAAAGAAATGACAATGACTGTTTTCGATATTGCACTGTATGGTATACCTTTTATGTAATATTAATGTATCGTAGCTGTTGGATAACTATGCATTTCACTTACACTTATGTAGGAAGATTTATCCAAACTTTGAATTACAAATGTGATTTCCTGTCATTACTTTTATTGCAATTATTAATTTCAGTGGCATTTATGTATATAAAGAGCTATATTTCCAGTTTGATTCATTATCCTGCCACCTGCCAGAACACCTCCACTGAAATAATATGGTATACGTTTGCTTGTGTGCAAGCAAACATAAAAGTAAAAGCAAATAGAAAGTATGTATGAAGGGCAGAAGTGTTTGGTGCTGTTGCATGATTATTACTGATTGTTTATTTATTTGTTTTGTGATTCTAAATGCTTTAGTAATGTTTTGTTTGAATTCATGAAGAATACTTCAATGTATTAAAGTTATCTTAGTCTTTTGATGGGGGTCCATTATTTTAATGCACGCAAGGTATGCTCTAACAACTTTTTATCTGACTGCCCCAATAAGATGGACTCCAGCATGGTGAACCACCCTCAAGTCACTGAAAGCCCTTCCCATACCTTCAGATATGAAAAGCCGACATATCTCCTCCTCACTACAGCAATAAAGCATATACGATATTGCACAGACCACACCCCCTCAATATTTCTCACGCATACACACACACACACACACACACACACACACACACACACACACACACACACACACACACACACACAAATATTTTATTTGTACATGTGTTGTACACAGTAACAAAGCATATTTATTTGACAAATTCTTAAAGCATCCCTGCCTGTGCTGTCAAACACCTGAGCCTGTATTTGAACTTCCAGACACAGTCCTGTTGTGGAGGAGTTAGTTGTTTCGACAGCCTTCATTTCTGTTTTACAAGCCAACAATTCCCTAACCCCCCCACCCACACTCAAAACACACATACACATATACATTTATGTGTATATAACTGAATAATGTATATATATTTTTGATGGTACTATATTAAGTTACTGTGCACTATTTTTATTGCCACACCCAAGGACATAAAACACTTCCTGGAATGAAATCCCCCGGAATGGTATAGCCATAGACCATTAACACATTTTCATGATTTGAATAACTACAACATTTGGTGATGCTGCAGTTTGGATATGCCTGCACTTCAATGAAATACTTTATAAGAGTGAAAAAAAGATGTAAGTGATCAGTTAGAGACAAAGGCATACCTTATTTATCCTATGCATATTTTCAGAATGCATTAGCTAAAAGAACTCTTTTCTATATATGTTGACATTTGAAATAAAAAAGGTTGGTGAATTTATTTAGTATTTTATGCCACCTGCATGATTTTTTCTCTCCCTCTTGATTTCCCTCACTTGGTCCATCTCTTCCCCAGGATTATCTGTGCTTTTAAACAAGGCACTGTTCTCCCCCTAATGTTCCCCTTGAATAAAGAGAAGTGGACCACTGAATTTCTGCTGGAGTGCTGGAATACAAACATTAATCATAGATATCAGGGGATGAAGTCTTTCATTCTCCCAGCCAGGTTGTTTTTTTCTGCTTCTAACTCTGCTTCTTAGCGGATCACTATCTAATTACAGTCTTGCCCACTGTATACCTACAGTACTATTTCCTAAGAGGTTTTTGACACATTCAATTTCAAAAGCTACATGTGGGACAAGCCATAATATTTGAGAACAGTAAGTGTCACAAAAGCACTTAAGGCAGCGTAATGTAGCACAGAACAAGTTCACAGTTGCACTCTTCAAAAAAGCATTACAACTGAATCCTGATTTAACAGTAACACAAACCAGAAAGAAATACAAGAAAATACATTGCACATCTTGATAAATGTATCAAAAAAATGTATTGTACTAGCAGTAATGCCATTTGTACTGTTCTCAATTTCCATATAATGCTATAAAACTCTTGCACGGAATTCTTTTCATTCATGAAATACAGAATGTATGCTTGTGTCGAATAATGTCATTTCAAGCAGATATTAATACCTCATAAATTTACAACAGTTTGTCATTTTCCACTATGTATACTTCCAGATGAAACAAAGCAACTCTGTCCACCTTACAACTTTCTGTAAATATTTGTGCATATCTCCCATTCTTGACAATAGTCACAGACTACCAAATAATTAATAACTAATACCTCAGGGTATGAGCATTGTGGTCTCATAATCTTAGGGTATTTCTTTCTTTCTGCCATGGGGCCCTTGAACATAATGATACTCATGAATCTATAACTCATGCTATTATTGTGAAAGTGGTACATTTATAATTCATATTTCACACTTTGTGTAGCATTTCACAAACAAATATCAGCAAGCTCCTCACTTGTGCATGTTAATGAAACAATTTTATTGATCACATCACAAAAACACCAGCGGCTGTAATATAATTAATGTCTCTGGGATATAAGACATCCTGGTATTGGGATCGTCATGAAAATATGTCATACACTGCATATTTTTAATAAACCTAACACAAGTGCTAACACCAGAGGAGCTGTGCATGGAAAAAATAAGCTGCCGTTGTAAATATTGCACACTGAATCTGAAACTTCCAACCCGATGTAATATGCAACATCTATAAAAGTCAAGCACCACATATCATTAATGTTTAATATTTATCGTATTATTTTTGCCCAATGACCCACAAGCATACCTCCCAACTTAAGTATTTTAGTTTCAAACTCCATATCCTTCAGAAAATGAATGCTAAAGGAAAATCTATCATTATAACAACTTTTTAAGTTTAAAAACAGCAGTATTTAAAATTTGTTCTAATTTATGGACACCCCCTTTATTTTAGGCTTTGTCCAGATTTCTCAGACTAAGAGGTTGAGAGCTATGCATCCAACACTCTCCTCAGTTAAATAATTCCCTGTGCAAGAGGGACATCATCCAGACAGCTATGAGGGTGCTTTGAATTCCAATCAGGAAACACATTGGTGATGAGATCCTTTCTTTTTAATTTGGCCTAACCCCACCAATTTTGTTGACATGAGCAGTTTCATCACTGTAAGTGTTATAATGCCACCTTTGTATATCCATGTTCCCACACATGTGCTGACACAGCTTGGGTGGCCATGCCAATATCTTTCCCACCACATGGTCTCTGTATCATGATACACATGTACTCTCTGTATGAGGCCCTTTCTTTAAAATGAAAAGCAGCATGATTAAGATGGGGTTTACCATCCTTACACCTCCAAAAGTGCTTGTCAGTCTTCCAACTCATCCACTAATCAAACTTCAGTCACCTGGGCTATAGTGAGGGCCTCCAGTCCTCCAACTCATGCACTAATCAAACTTCAGTCATCTGGGCTGTAGGCAGGGTCTCCAATCCTCCAACTCACACACTAATCAAACTTCAGTCATCTGGGCTATAGTCAGGGTCTCTATGTCACCAGTGCAGTCAATGACTTGAGGTTTTTCAGGGTTCCAGATGGCTCCAACCTAATTTTGGACATGCCAGTTGTTTGTAGGCAAACTGCATTGTAATAATCTATTAGTCATGAAAACCTGAAAAACACATTTGTAAGGAATGCGCAAACACGCCCCCCCCCACTCCACAAGCAGGCAACTGCACACACGGAGCCACCCTACAGAGTGTAATAATTTCTGAGGTCATTGCACTTCAGGGAAGTATGCGTTCTCAATTATAGGAACCTTAGTTGAGGAAATTTCAGTTCAGCAAATTGCACATTATTACACAACAGGCCACAAAACTATGCTTTATCATACTGAGACTGTCTTGAATATGCCATATTATTCATATTTTTCATGGCATTAGAGGCACTTAACCAACATCTGGAAAGTAACTCAGTAGATGGCACAAAGAAATTCTATCAGGTTTCAAGGTAAAGACAGAGAGATAAAGAATGTAGCCACCAGACATCCTTCATAAAGGATGCCAAAAACAACGTGTTCACCAGTCCAAATGACACCGAAGGCACATGAAAGGAATACTTCCAGCAACTTCTGAATGAAGAAGACCCCACAAAAACTGTATTGTCCCAGTCACATCCTAAAATGAAAAAGGAAGAAGAACATACCATAGAAGAAGAAAGAACTAAGGAAGTAAAGTCTGGGAAAGCAGCATGCTTAGACAAGATGATGGGAGACATGGCCAAGCTGTTAGGTGAGTTAGGGCAGAAATGGCTACTGAGAATGCTCATAGCATTATGGAGAGTCAGACATATACCAGAATAAACCTATTAGTGTCAGCATAAAAAGGGGCTTTCACAACTGTGGGCAATATAGTTGTATCAAACTCCTTTCACACTAAATGACTGTTTTGGAGAGGCTGATTGATAAATGCATATGTAGAGTAGAAAGTAAGATGAGATATGAGCAGTTTGGACTCAGAATACGATGCAGAACAACTGACCTGATTTTTGCAGGGAGACAGATAGTTCAGAAGAAGCTAGATATGAGGAAAAAATCCTGCTGGACATTTCTAGAGTTTGAGAAACCATATGACAAGGTCCCAAGAAAACTAATATGGGCAGTACAGTGGTGGTTCAAGTCCAAAATACATTGGTAGAATTAGTGCAACTGTGTGCAAGGACCCCAAGATACAAATACAATCAGTGTTCAATCTCACAGAGGGTTTCCAGTACAAGGGGCTGTGCACCAGGGTTTAGCTCTGAGTCTACTGCTGTTCATACTGGTGATGGACTACATTAGAAAACAAATCAGAGGGGACAGATCAAAAAAGTTGCTGTATGCAAGTGATGTGGCATTACAAGCAGACTCTGAACAAAAAAAAAAAAACTTCAGCAAATGATGTGGGAATGGAATGCGAAACTGAAAGCACATGGGTTGAAACTAAGCACAGAGAAGACATTTGTAATGGCACCATATGGAAGTAATCAGAAGAAGCTGAGAAAGGAAATAGAAGGGAAAATAGTTGAACAGCCCAACAGCTTCAGGTATTTGGGAGTGGTGGCCGAGGAAAAGGGAAATATGAGGAGGTCAAAGACAGAATCATAGAGGCTGCAGCCAAATGTTACATTGTGTCAGGTAGTTTATATTTATTTACTTAACATTTGTTTACCAGGAAGGTCTGACTTGGAATGAAGCCAGTTTTCAGCGGAGGCCTGAGTGGAAATGCTCCAGATCCATGTCTTTGTAATGTGCGTGGAAAACGGAGCACCCACATGAACAAAGGAGGACATACAGACTTCTCATTAAAGGTACCCCAGCCGAGAATCAAACTAGAGAACCTCTTGCTGTGAGGTAATAACACTACCACTGCACCACTATGTCGTTTATGACAGAAGAATGCCAAAGAAACTAAAAGTAAGGTGCACAAAACAGTGGTGAGACAGAAACATGGGCAGTGAATCCTGATTATTTGAGGAAACTAGAGGTGAAGGAGATGAAGTATCTGAGATGGGTGACATGATGCACACTGTGGGACAGACAAATCAATGGGGACATCAATGCAGAACCCCAATTAGCTCCAAATGCAGATAAGGTCTTTGTGTGCAGATTACAGTGGTCTGGCACATGTACAGGAAAGCAGAAAACAATCTGCTAACAAAGATTTGGAAAAGACAGGAGAAAAGCAAGAGGAAACAAGGGTGTCCAACAAAAAGATGGATGGATTGTGCGGGGGAAGACCTATGACACTTAAGTGTGATGTCAAAGAATGGAGAACAGTGGTATTGACCAAGCCCATGTAGAAAATGTGAAACGGGGGGGGGGGGTTGATGATGGTATGGTGATGATGATTCATATTTTCTTAAGTCAAACAGAACACTTTATAAACTGATATTCACAGATGTTATATAAGTCCCTGAAAGGAAATGTGCATGATTCTGCTTTCATATGGACAAGCAAGATTATGTAAAATCACTTTAAGGGACTGCACATACAGTTTAGTTTGGTGTGCCCTTCTTTTTTCTTTTTTTCTTTTGTGTTTGGTGATATTTTGATGTTTTGAGTGTAATCCCTGGTCCATAGCCATGGTAACAAGAGATTAA
>NC_056745.1:1524597373-1524649873 GCF_019279795.1 Protopterus annectens | reverse complement strand
AATTAAAGATTCCACAGAGTTCCTTCAATTAATTTCAGAGGTACATGTCAAATCACAGTTGTATTTCTGTATAATGGATGTAAAGGCACTTTATATCAACTTTCCACATGCTGAGAGCAAATTGGAATTAAAGTTTTGGTTTGGCCAGTGTGATTTATATCCAGCTGAATTCAATAATTTTCTACTTGAACTTACAGAGCTAGCTCTTGCAAAAATATTTCTTATTTCAAAACAGAATATTTTTTTACAGCTGAGAGTTACTGCCATGAATACAACCTTTGCTTCACTGTATGCTGACTTCTTTATGGGATATTTTGAGGTTTTTTACATTTATAATACTAATAACATTTTTTCAGCATACAGATATGTACTGATACTACCATCACATGTGTGATTGATATGGAAGGCAACCTGAATGCATATAACAAATATTTGAGATATTTGATGGCAATACCCTTGGTATCTAGTTTGTAGCAAAAGCAAGAGTTATCTCCTCCAAATTTTCTTGATATTATGGTTACCAAAATGGTAGATGGATTGTTGCACAAAGAATTATATAGAAAGCCCTTCAACAAGAACTCTGTTTTGGAGAGTACTTGTCATCTGCCCACATTTTCAAGAATATTCCCAAATCACAGTATTTGCAGATAAAATGCATTAGTAGTAACAAACAGGTATATATAGCAGCTAATGATTTAGGATGTAGATTAGTTCATAAAAGTTTTAACAAAAGGGTGTTTGATGAAACACAGGAATTGGATGATGCATTGGATAGAACAGAGGTCCTACAATATCAGAATAATAAAGAAAAACAAAATATTCTGATGTCATTAGATTTACTACTTATGAAGCAAACAGTTTTTACAGTAAACAGATTACTGACAAATTTTGGCCAGTACTTCTTAGCAATCAGTTTTTGAGCAAGTATCTTGCCCGATTACTGTAAATTTAGTTACAGAAGAGGCAGGAATATTGGGCAGTGTCTGTCTCTTTATAAACATGGTGAAAAACTCGACAGACCAGTGGTGCAACAAACTGAAAGTTGCATCTGTGGACATTGTTCTCTATGTAAACATATTTTTAAGAATCAAGCTTTTCCTACACCCAATTTGAAAAAGACATTTGATATAAGACAACATATAACATGTGGAATTAAATCTATTGTTTACCTTAAATGTGTGAGTGCCCATTTAAACAACATCAGTCTTCCAGGGACAGGAGTGCACTTTGTTAGTATAAGAAGGGTCATCTTACAGCTAAGTTTGTATTTATTGGAACAGAATTTACTATGAAAACATTGAACATCATAACGTAAACTGTTCAAAAATGTGGTTTACATGTTCGATGTGTGGAATATCAATTAGGTTGAAATATCGACAACCTAACTGAGGCGAAGTCGAATTTGACTTCTGAAGTCCATTGTCCCCTTTGCAGCAGTATGTATGTATGAGATCCATACTGCACAATGCTGACAGTAATGTTTTTGCAGGGGGACAAGCCCCCATGCACACACACCCCTGCCACTTATTTATTCCAACTTCATGATCACACTACAGTGCAGAAAAGGGTAAATCTCCCGATCTGCACTCTCCCATGATCTCCATATGTAACATCTCCCACGAATGAGTGAATGCACAGTGGCATTCGCCAAACAGGAGACTTGCAGAATTAAAGGTTGGCAATATGGGAATTGGCCAGCTAACATTTGGCATTCCCATGTTCACCAAACCTTCATTTTGAATTGTGATACTAAACCTTGGAACAGACCAAGTAAGTATTTTTGGTGCAGGTGGGGATGCTATAAAAACTTTTTTAGATTCTAAAGAAAGATTTTGGATACTTAGCAATGGTGCATGGTATCCATCTAGTATTGATGAACATCTATAATCTATATAAAGAAGATAAAAATGTAGGGTCTTATTATCCTTGAGTAATTTGAACTAGCCTACTCATGGAAGTAAAGTAGGGTAGGGCTTGGTAGCATATGGATGGGAAACTACCTGGTAATATTTGTTTTCATGCCATACTTCCTAGGTGATGTTTAAAAATTGCTTTGCATTCTATGGGTGTTTATTTATCACAGTAGTCATGGTGTTATACAAAAGGAACTAATTACTCCAGTTGTTTAGATATTGGTCTCAATGACAGCTATAATATGTATAAAGACCTGAAAAAATGAATACTCATACTGCATGCCCAATTTAGCAGCTGAGCAGGGTCAGGCTTGGATAGTATTTGAATGGGATATCACCTCAAAGTTTTTCTTTTTATGCCATATTGTTTGTGTGTTTTAAAAAATGGTCTGCTTGCTATTGGTGTTTATTTATCACATGATCTGTGGTGTAATATAAAAGCAGATAATTGATTCATTTACTTAGATACTGACAAAGCTTGTATAACTGAAACAGGTTTAGCTTTCTTTTCCAACTGCACAAGGGAATAAAAGTTTTGTTTTTTTGTCATACCAGACTGCTGGTTTATTTATTTATTTTTTATGTTAAATGCATTTTTAAGTGAACCTGTTACGCAATATTATTTCTATTGAATAGTTTGCATATGTGTATATATATATATATATATATATATATATATATATATATATATATATATATATTGGTTTATTTCAAAGTATCGGATTACCACTTCATTAAATCCCACATCATCGAGATGACATCATTGAAACTGCAGAACATTGAACACCCATAACATTGAAAATTTCCATGGGAAAAGAACCACTTGGCTACCATGGTGAACTTTGTCCTTTCCCCACTGTAGTGCAATCTCGGAGTTGGTATATCCAATATATATATATATATATATATATATATATATATATATATATATATATATATATATAGATAGATAGATATATATAGATACACACACACACACACACAATGTTTGTAACCATGAACCAGAATCAAGAACTTTTCATTCCTTTCTTTTTTCAAAATTTTAAAAGAGCAGTATAACACAAACAGAATCCATGTTATCTTAACAACGTAAAAGCAAACTGGTTTTGCCCACTGGCATTATCAGTGCAAACTGGACATGTGTAGCCAATGTGTATAAGAGCTCCATAGTTAAAGTGACAGCAACCATTTAAATCCTGACCTACCTCAAGAGTACAGCAATATTAAATACATAACAAAATTAAACTTCAGAACTTCCCAATAACAAAAGAATATGCTGAATAAATTCATATGCATATATGTATGTAAATACACACATTCACGCACATACAAATAAACATATATAAATACAAACATATACATGCACATGGGAGTACACGTACATACATATATATATATATATATATATATATATATATATATGCACATACACTTACAGGCTACAAAGCATCAAAAATCATAAACATAATGAGCAAAATAATAATTAGTCAAATGCATTAATCAACTATTAGAAATGATTGACTTTACCAATATTAATTTATACCAGGTTATACATGGCTCCTAAATTAATCTTCTTCTGGCTTTTCCTGGTTAGGGGTCGCCACAGTGGATCACCTTGTCCACTCATGATTGGCAGTGGAGTTTTATGGTGTCGAGTTGCCAGCCCGGTGCCCAACCTTCCACAGAAGGCACACACTTAGGGCCAATTTAGAGTGTCCAATCCACCTACTGCGTGTCTTTGGGATGTGGGAGGAAACCGGAGCACCCGGAGGAAAGCCACGCGACCACAGGGAGGACATGCAGACTCTGCACAGAAGGCACCTCAGCTGAGAATAGAACTGGAGAGCCTCTTGCTGCGAGGTGGCAACGCTAACCGCTGCACTACTGTGGCCACCCATTAATGATTCATAATTTTTCTTTTTGTCCAACAGTTTATTTTTTGACAAATTAGACAAACCCTCACCCACCACTGCATCTATTTCCACAAAAGCAAAATGTGCAAAGGCATGTTCCTGCTGATGCTTAAAGAGTGCACTCCTTCAACGCTTTCAATTCATATTGTTAAGATGTAAAGCAATCCGTTGCTTAAAAGATTGAGATGTTCGGCATACATAAAAAGCCCTACACTGGCATACTGCATTATAAACCACCCATTCAGGAGTACATTTAATTAAGTGTCTAATGTCAAAGACAACTTTACAGTATGTGCATTTACTACAAAAGGTACTGCCACACAGCCAGTTTAGTACTGCTTTTCTTACATTATATTAATGTTTCTTAAACCATGAAAAATATTCCCCAATATTTTACCCCTTCTAAATCCAAGCTGACAACAATTATCCAAAACTTGTTAAAAAAATGAGTCAGACTTCAATATATGCCAGTTTTTGGTAATCACGTCGGATTTTAAAAATATTTGTACCATAGGTAGTCATTAGCCAAGGTGTGAACTTTGTATTCTTATTGGTTTCCAGAATTACAGAATTTAATAAACCTTCTCTAGACATCTTTGATGCTTCAGTCTTGGCTTGCTCAATTAAGGTCCTATTATAGCCCCTGTTTACAAATCTGTCTTGCATCTTATTAGCTTCCCTCTCATATTCATGCATTGAACTGCATATTTTCTTCAGTCTAATAAACTGAGACTTAGGAATGTTCTTAATAACATTGACTAGGGTGACAACTCTTAGCCTCAAGCACGGAATTTCTGGCAAAAGGTTTTCTATAAAGATTGGTCGCTATGGTTCCATCACTCATTTTTGTGAAATTCACATCAAGAAAATCAATATTGAACAAGTCCACTTTACCTGAAAAAATCAGACCAAAAGCATTATTGTTTAAATATGTCACAAACTCATGCCATAAATCTAATGAGCCTGTCCATATGCACCAGCAATCATCCAAGTATCGGTGGCGCATGTTAAGATATTTTTTATACATATTAATTTCTCCATATATCAAAATATCTTCAACATATCCCATAAAAAGATTATCAAAAAAAAAAACAAAAAAAACACAAATATACATATATATATATATATATATATATATATATATATATATATATATATATTTGTAGTGTATATGTGACTGCGTCAGTGTTTGGGATTGGGTAAGGGTCTAGATTTAATTGTGTGTGTGTGTGTGTGTGTGTGTGTGTGTGTGTGTGTGTGTGTGTGTGTGTGTGTGTGTGTGTGTGTGTGTGTGTGTGTGTGTGTGTCTGTGTCATGGAAAGGGTTAGTGAAAGAGGCTTTATCCCACTGTACCACCTTAGTAACACATGCTCACCCTAGCACTCCACTTGACATTAAAGAAATCCTTTTCATAACACTAACAATAATCAGACAGATCACAGGCTATTGTTATAGAGGGTTTTCATGAAAAGATTGCAAAAGGGAATTGCATTCCTTTTGCAGTCTTTACTAGCTTAGTTGTTTTGAGCATTCAGTATATTATGCCAGATGCTTTCATTTAATTTATGAAACAGGAATGAATCACATTATATGGATCCTTATCAGTTGATCAAGGTTTCAGAAACTAAAAATCCATATGGTCAAGACCATATGATTGAGATTTTGAAAATCTGAAGGTTTTGAATGAAAATCGAGGTGCAGCGAGGATTACGAAACGTATGCTTTTCTTCACTGTAGTGCAATGTCGGAGTTGATATATATAATTTTCAAGGAGTGGGGTGTGCAGGGGGCTTGCCCCCCTGCATAAATGTAAAAATAGTAGATTTTTTTTTATGTTTGATCATATGGTCTTGACAATATGAATTTTGAGTTTCTGAAAACTCGATCATCTGACATAGATATATATATATATATATATATATATATATATATATATATATATATATATATATATATATATATCAGAAATCAGATGATATAAAACCAAACTAGATGGGGGGCTATGCCCCCACACACCCCTAACTATATATAGTAACTCCAGAATCGCAATACAATGGGGAAAAAGGCATATACCTTTTACTTACCTTACAGTAGTCTACAGACTTCCACTACTATGTTGAAATTTAACATTGTATGGTGTTGGTGTTCAGTCAAGTGAGTTTTCACTGTTATGAACTTTAGGTTATATGATCTCGGTCAAATGAATGTCAGTCAAATGAAAATTAGGTCAAATGAAGTAGACCCATATATATATATATATATATATATATATATATATATATATATATATATATATATATATATATATATAAATAAATATATATATATATATATATATATATATATATATATATATATATATATATATAATGTATATAGAACAGTGTACACATCCCTGTTAAAAATGCCAGTTTTTGTGGTATATAAAATGAGACCACAATAAATCATTTCAAAACTTTCCCCACCTTTAATGTGATCTATAACCTGTACAATTCAATTGAAAAACAAGCAAATCTGTTAGGGGTAAAATATAACAAATAAAATACATACAATAAGTTGGTTGCATAAGTGTGCACACCCTTAAACTAATACTTTGTTGAAGCACCTTCTGATTTAATTACAGTATTCAATTTTCTTAGGTAGGAGTCTATCAGCATGGCACATCTTGACCTGGCCATATTTGCCCACTCTTCCTTGCAAAAGCCCTCCAAATGTGTCAGATTGTGAGGGTATCTCTTGTGCACAGCCCTCTTCAGGTCACGCCACAGATTGGCAATTGGATTTAGGCCTGGGCTCTGGCTGGGCCATTCCAAAACTTTAATTGTCTTCTGTTGAAGCCATTATTTTGTTGATTTGGATGTATGTTCCGGCTCATTGTCATGTTGAAAGGTGAAATTCCTCTTCATCTTTAGCTTTCTAGCTGACACCTGAAGGTTTTGGGCCAAAAGTGACTGGTATTTGGAACTGTTCATAACTCCCTCCACCTTGACTAATGCCCCATTTCCAGCTTATGAAAAGCAACCCCAAAGCATGACACTGCCACCACTTGCTTCACCATGGGGATGGTGTTCTTTTGATGATGCGAAGTGTTGTTTTTGTGCCAAATGTACCTTTTGGAATTGTAGCCAAAAAGTTCAACCTTTGTCTCTTTAGACCATAGCACATTTTCCCACATGCTTTTGGGAGACTTGATGTACTGTTTTGCAGATTTAAGCCAGGCCTGGATGTTTTTCTTTGTGAGAAAAGGCTTTCATCTTCCAACCATATCCCATAGCCCAAACATATGCAGAATACGGGAGATTGTTGTCACATGCAGTACACAACTAGTAGCTGCCAGACAGTCCTGCAACTCCTTCAGTGTTGCTGTAGGTCTCCTGCCAGCCTCCCTGACCAGTTGTTGTCTTCTCTTTTCATCAATTTTGGAGGGATGTCCAGTTCTTTGCAACGTCACTGCTGTCCCATATTTTCTCCACTTTTTGATGACTGTCTTCACTGTATTCCATGGTATTTCCAATGCTGTGGACATGTTTTTGTACCCTTCTCCTCACTGAGACCTTTCAACAATGAGATCCCTTTGATGCTTTGTAAGCTCTCTGCAAACCATGGCTTTTGCTGTAGCAGGCAACTGAGTAAATGTCAGGAAAATCCTACTAGGACCACTGAACATTATTTGGGATTAATCAGAGTCTCTTACTTGATGGCTGGTGTGTACCCAAGAAGACTGAATGGTGTAATTAAATGAAAAGGTGCTTCAACAAAGTATTAGTTTAAGGGTATGCACACTTGTGCAACCAGCTTATTGTACGTTTTTTATTTTTCATAATTTTTTTCCCCTAACAGATTTGTTTGTGTTTCCATTGAATTCTACAGATTATAAGTCACATTAAAGGTGGGAAAAGTTTTGAAATGATTTATTGTGGTCATTTTTTTATATCACAAAAACCTGGCATTTTAAGAGAGGTGTGTACACTTTTTATATCTACTCTGTGTATGTATATATATATATATATATATATATATATATATATATATATATTAACACTTAATTAGCAATAGGTTAAAAAATGTTGAGACTGGATCCAGAAAAGAATAGTTAAACTTGTCAACTTACTATAAATAATATAAGACAACTATAATGAAAATGCCAGACAACCATGTTATCTGGCCTTCTCTTCTTAGTTGCAGAAAAACAGTATCATCTACCAAAATGTTCTCTTTGGCAGTTTTTGCTATTAACATATCAGTGCTACTCCATATTTCTATGACATTAATGTTTACACTACACACTGCTATTTAGAGTAGAAATAATGTAGCCACTGAGATCACAGCCCATTATGATGGCAAATCATCAGCTTCTTTAATTTATTTTTCTCTAATCTGTATAACACTCCAGCCATATTATGTTCTCACTCTGTCCTTAGCAGTGTATGAAGATTGCTGAAAACATGGAGATACCTGGCCCCTCAGTACAAGTCTAAACCTTGGATACACTACTTCATAAGTATGAATGCAGCTTGTGGGGATAAAGTTGATAACAGAATTCACAAATTTAGGGCTATCCCTACAACAGAGGAGAACTGAAACATGTCAATCAACTGACTTCAAGGCTAATCTAACACTTGCGCAGTCTCCACTTGGAGCTTGGGCTGGCATTTTACCCTAGCATCTGTTATAAACAGCCAGCATACTTGGGCTTTTTAAGTCACTGTCTCTGTGAAACATGTAATTCACAAGTTGTTGGAAATACTCACAGCACCTGGCCAAACAGCCTTTTTGGTGCAAGATTTAGCAAATAAGGTCTTTATGCTTATGCTAGTCCATATTCTTTTGACATATGGGTGCTTTGGTTTAAATTATTAGAACTCAACTGATTAGCTAATTGTTTAACATATTAATAAGTGATAAGATTACAAATTATCATTTGATAATTAGGGTCTGCTCAGAAGTAAGAGAAAAAAAATAAACTGTAACATTCATTACAGATGTGACAATACCAAACTGAGTTAATTTACTTGGTCAGAGTTTTGTACTGTAATACACATAATACCTCTATCCAAATGATCCACACCTTCAGGCCGAAAAGATTACCACCTATTATCAAACCTATCAAACCTATACCACACTACTAAAATGTTCAAAAAACCACATTACAAACAAATAATCTCTAGACTAGATGTCCTTGTTTCCTCTTTCCTTCTTCCTGTCTCTCCCAAATCTTCACTATATTATCTTCTGCTTGTTGAACATGTCACTGAATCACCATAATCTGTTCTTCTAAACCTTCTCTACAATTGGGATTACTTTGGCTTCTGCACTGATGTCCTCATTTCTTCATCTGCTCCAGAGTCGGCATCCTATTACCAATCTTAGGTACTTCATCTCCACCACCTGAAGCTTCCACAGCTTCTCTGCCCTGACTGCCCAGTTTTCTGTGCCATAGAAAAGCATTGGTCACATCACTGTTTTGTACAACTTACCTTTTATCTTCTTTGGCAGTCTTCTGTCATGCACTGCTTTTGAAACTCTAGTAAGCCTCAGAATCTCTGAATCTGGCTTTGACCTTCTGATTCAGTCCCCCTTCTCCTCAGTCACACCTTCTAGATACCTGAAGCTTTTAATTTGCTCCTCCATTTTCCATTCTATACCCATTTTCAGTTTGTTCTGACTTCCCCAGTTTGCTGTCAGTGTTGCTGTCTTGTCCATACACAGTCACATGTCATGTCCGTTCAGTTTTGCATTGCATCTTTTGTATCTTTTGGTGAAGTTCCTGTTCACAGTCTGCTTGTAGTGAGACATTGTCTTCATACTTCAGCTTTGTGAGTCTGTCATGTCTGACTCATTTGCCAAAGAAGTCCATCATCAGTATGAACAGCAGTGGGCACAGAGCTAAGCAGTAATGAATACCCACTGCAACTTGAATCCCCACTGTGAGTCTGAACATAGCTCCTACTTTCATCATTGGGCCTTTGTATACAGCCCTCACTAATACTACCATGTCAGAGATTTTAGACCATTGCAGGATTGCCCAAATCAGCTTCACTGGAACTGGCTTTATGCTTTTTCCAAGTCTACGAATGCAAATTTGGATTCTTTCCTCATCTCTAGCTCCTTCTCAACTGTCTGTCTCACTGCACACATCAGTTGTGCTACATCCTACTTTGAATATGAAATGCTCATGTCCTATCTTACTTTCTACTGCTGTGTATATTTATTTAGCAATCACCCTCTCTGGCACTTTCATGCAGCACAACAGACCTTTGATACCTCTGCAATGTTCACAATTGTGAATATCCCCTTTGTTCTTATAAACCGACACTAGAATGCGTCTTTTCCAGTCATTTGAGATATGGCTTTCTCTCAATACAACAATGAGTACCCTCAGAAGTCATTTCTCTCTTAAGTCACTCAACATCTTGATCATATCTGCTCTGTTTTCATTTGAGCTTGTTGTTTTCACTTACTTCATTTTCCCAGGCGCTGTTCTTACTTCTAAAAATTGAGTTCTTTCTCTTCATTCAATATAGGTTACGTGTGGGGCAGTACAGCTTCTCTGTTTTTTTTTTTTTCAGTTAGGGGATGCTTGAAGTATGTCTTCCATCTGCCTTTGATGTTCTCTGGACTGGTGAGCAGACTTGCTGGAATCTTTTATGAATGGTGTCTGACGGCTGTCTTCATTATTGGACTTGCTAGAATCGTTTATGAATGGTGTCTGATGGCTGTCTTCATTATTGGACTTGCTGGAATCGTTTATGAATGGTGTCTGATGGCTATCTTCATTATTGGACGTGCTGGAATCGTTTATGAATGGTGTCTGATGACTATCTTCATTATTGGACTTGCTGGAATCGTTTATGAATGGTGTCTGATGGCTATCTTCATTATTGGACTTGCTGGAATCGTTTATGAATGGTGTCTGATGGCTGTCTTCATTATTGGACTTGCTGGAATCGTTTATGAATGGTGTCTGATGGCTATCTTCATTATTGGACTTGCTGGAATCTCTTATGAATGGTGTCTGATGGCTATCTTCATTATTGGACTTGCTGGAATCGTTTATGAATGGTGTCTGATGACTATCTTCATTATTGTTCTGGTTTTGCCTTGCAACCAAATGAAGTTTCTTTGTGCCATGTACTGAAGCATTTTCTAGAAGCTGGTCGATTTTCTCTGATGCCTCATTCTTTGCCATTGTGACTTCTTTCTGAGGTGCTCTCTACTGAAATGTTGGCACTCAAAATGTTGAATACGAACAAGCCAAAAAAAAAAAAAAAAAACAGGTGAAGAGTGAATCTCAAACATTGCTCTTCTCCTTTAAAGTATCCTACACCCCCTCAATGTGAGGCAATCCCCACAATCACCACAAAGTTACACACACACACACACACATATATATATATGTATATACCAACTCCAAGATTGCCAGACCTCAGAGAAAAGGGAATATTCCAGGAAATGGCCATGTATAACGTAAGTCCATTCTTTCAGCTGTTCAGTCTCTGTGTTTTGGGGCTTGCACTAGCAGCTCCTGGCTTTTCAAATGGTTACATTTTTTGATCCCCTTTGTTAACAAAGCATAGGTTTATAGGTTCATAGGTAGGTACTAAGCTATTGGCCCTAGGGCCTATACAAGCCTAGCCAAAAAGGTACCCTGGCTTTTGCCACCCAAGAAAATTATTTTCCTGTTCCCCTGTTGAGCAGAGCTACAGAGGTGATCCCGGGGTGACTTTCCTATTTCCCATCCAATCATCAAGATTTTTCTTGAAGAGTGCTAATGAGAAGCTTTGTTTGATATAAATAGGTCATTTGTTCCAGAATATGGGAAGTCTCTGGGACAGGAATCTACCCCTCCAGCATGTTTTGTTTATTGTGGGACAAGGAATTCTTATTTCCATAAATTTGTCACTTTCTCTAATAACATCTCTGTTTTCAGAAAACTGACTCATCACAATTCCCACACCTTTCCTAGTCTTTCTTCTCACCTCCAGTAACAGCATCTGGATCACAGCCATGCTGCACTGCCCGTTAGGGCTGCTGGACTTTATAGAAGACACATACTGGCCAGTAAAGGTACATAGAACCCTCCCACCATTAGCATGCGTCACTGGCATATGTCAGAGTAGGACAGTCCCTTAGCACTTTGAATACCCATGTTCATATTTGGTGACATTAGTTAGTGTAACCAAATAATTTTTACCCTTCAAGTGGCTAGCCCTGCCAAAACACATGGTCTGTGTTCCATATTCTCCTATTTGGAGGATACTGCACACCACAGATGCACTCAATTCTTCCCCCAATAGGCACCACTAAGAGTCTGCACTGCTGCTGCCCATGTTCAGCAGGAAAGGTGAGGAATGAATCCAATCTCTTCCATCCCTGAGGATGAAATACCCATCATGTTTTTGGGAGGCCAGAAGGACCCCTTACAAAGGCAGGGAGCACATACATACATACATACTCCAAACAAACAGTGACTGGAGGACAGAATTAAAGTTGTGTCTTGACTCTGTGAAATGAATACTTTAGCCATTATAACAAGCATGACTTCTATACATTCTGCCTCTTTATTATTTATTTGTTTATCATTTGCTAACTGGGAAAGTCTGACTTGGAACAAAGCCAATTTCCAGCAGAGGCCCAAGGAGAAACATTCTAGATGCATGTCTTTGTAATGTGGGAGAAAACTGGAGCCCCCAGAGGAAATGCACATGAATGCAGGGACAACATATAGACTTCACAAAGAAGTCACCCCGGCTGAGAACTGAACCGGAAAACCTCTTGTTATGAGGCGACAATGCTACTGCTGCATTACTGCACCTCTACTGGGAATATAACGACAACATGCAAATATACAGAATTGTTTATCTAAGTTTTATCGCGGAATATAATTGTTAGAACATACAAATTACTATATAAAAAGGTATAAAACACAAAGACTGTGGTATTTAATATTTACAGGACTGGTATTGAAAATGCCATACTTCTGGCAGCTATTGACCTTTTGGGTACTCACATCCATGGCTGTAAGAAGGCCTTCTAAAAGGACACATCTGGTTTTACAAATGTGACCCCACCAATTCGTGCTTGTCTCATGGACTGGAGCAGAAGCAGAATTCCCTGTCTTGGAATGAACATTGATAATGGCCTGCATACTCCCCCATCATCACACATTCCTGAAGAAACATGCAAGCATTCTCTTAGGACTGTGGCCATCTTCCTTGTGGCCATTAAATGAATCAGCACCTTGACCAAAACTTTAAATGTTGTGAAATTTAGTCATCAGCACAATATTTAATAAATGATGTAAATAAATTATTTGTTATGAGTAATTCCTAAATGTTTAATAACTTTCATTTTGGCTGTAGTTACTACATATGTATTTTTACTAGATTTTTGTTAAACTGTAATTTGTCGGTATTGGAGCTTTTCTCCCTGGGCCTCCACTGAAAAAGGACTTCTGTCCAGTCAGATGTTCCTGGTAAACAAATGTAAAATAAATGAATAAAATAAATAATGTTAGTTTTTTGGCTTACAGACTATAGAAATTAAAACATACCATATTTGCTCCATATCTTGTGTTAATTATCTAGAGAGTTGACTAGATTAGAGCATATATGTTGTACTCAAGAAATTTATGAGCTAAAATTTAAGGAAGATTTTAAATTACTTCCTGAAGTCTAACTAACTTATGTACACTGTGCAATAGATACAAATTTCCTTCTGTGTGATTTGTGGGGCAAACTGTTTCACACCTAAAATGAAATCAGATGTAGCCTAAATTAAAACAGCAGTGATGCCATCTGTTCTGTTTTCACTAGGTTCTATACTAGTCCTCAGTCTCAGCCTTGGAACCCATGGCACCTTTACAAAAGATACATTCATTCAAGAATTCATGATATCGATACAAAGTATGAAGTAGGACTATGGTTAACAAGGAACTGCAATGCTTTCAGTAGGTAACATAATGGCAAGACTATCTAGGTCAAGTAATACTTATGTTTTGACAGTTTGTTTTTCCTTAATTGATTCAACACAGTCCTGATATCATAGGATCATAGGAAGTTACTAGGCTATTGGCCCTGAGGCCGTTATAAGCTAGCCAAGAGTTTAGCCCATGCATAGACAAATCAGCACCCAATGTCCCTGTCCAGCAGGGACATGGGTAGAATCCCAGGGATGTATTTTCTATTTCTATCCAGTTATACATATTGCACTTAAAAAGGGGTAAAAGAGGTACTCTGCTTGACGTGGATAGGGAGTCTATTCCATAGATGGGGGAGTCTCTGGGACACAAATCTGTCCCACCAGCAAGTCCTATTGATGTCACAGACCAGGTTGAGGCCACGTGTGTGGGTTACTCGAGTGGAGCTTGACTTGGGGATATGCAGCAGTCCCATCAAGGCAGGGGGCAGTCCCATCAAGGTGGGGAGCAGTCCCATCAAGGCAAGTATATGCATTCCTTTAGGTACTGTATTGAGAAGTGCAATCTTCTGTGTCCATTTATTTTTTTACCAGAAATTGTACAATGTTCTGTCTGTTAACACGTTTTGCATTTTCCTCTGTGCTCTGGAGCAGACTCAAAGCAGTTTCCTTAAGCCAAAAGTTAAATTTATAGTCACTGAACATTATCGCCTGTAGACCTGTGGCCAAAGCAGGCATAAGTGAATACTCTCCAGTGGAGTAAAGCAATATACCATAAAATAAGCAAACAAATAATAAATAAAACCATAAACTATAATAATGACCTGTCAGGTTTATTTTACAAAACAATTTAAGAACAAGGATGTGCAGTAGAAACAGAAGACTAATCTTGTTGTGATTTTCTGTCTTTTTAATCATGACCAAATAATATTATATTTTTTCTTTCTGATACATCTTCCATGTTTTTCATATTTTCTGTACCTTAGTGTTGCTAATATTTTTGAATTTTCCCACTTTTAATCACAGTATGTCTAATACCATCAGCCAGATTCAATAAAGCCTACAAGGTCCGCTTCTACCATGCACAAACCAGGACTAGTGGCCCACCCAGGAAGCAGACAGAACACCTGCAGAACACATGCAGACAGGATGTCTGTAATAGGGCAAAGGTCAAAAACAATACATTGTTACAATTTTTCATTTCCATTGCCCAACTTTGCTTAGCAGCATTGTGCATTGTTGTGTGGGTAGGTTGTAAGGTTCCCCAACACCTGCAGTCAGGGCTCAGACAGCCAATAATTGAAAACAGAAACATTCAATTAATTCTGTTGGACACCATGCAAATGTGGTAGATGGCATTGAATGGCAGTTAATACAGAGAACTTAAAATATGTAGGAAATTATGGAAATATCATTTACTAGTCCTGTGGCAGCAGGTGTAAGTGTAGGCTGAAGTACAATGGTCCTGGGTTCTAGCACAGGGTTTGCAAACTATTTTTACTGTTGTGACAGTGCAGTTTATAGCAATAAAATGAAAAATAGACAAGTGTTATTTCAACATTCTTCAGGCAACAAGTGCAAGTGTGGGACTGCCATACACGTTGTCTTGGGTTCTAATACAGGATATTCCATACATTTTTACTGTTTTCTACTTCCTATTATATTCACTCTCACTTATAATACTTTAGATAGTGGAGCTGATATGAATTATATGTTTGAAGGATAAGACAACCTTTTTGTGTTTTCAGATGCATGACTGAGGGTATACTGTGTACTACATTTCTGTAAGTATAATTCTGCTATCTGGACTTGCATGGCCTTCACAATTAAATAAGACACATACACAACTGGATCTATATACAAGAACCTTGTCAGGTCACACAAATACTTGTGCAATACCTCAAACTGTCACTTGTATTTATGAATGAGTCCTGAGAATATCTGAGCAGCACTTCTTCTGTGGCAAATATGGAAGATCAATGCTGTGGAAGAAAATATTTTGTCCCTTATGCCTAGGTTTGAATCCCACAATTTAAAAATCAATTTTACCATTGTATAAAAACAAAAGCAAATGTGTCAGGTCATGACATTTATACCCCCACTGCATGCCTGCAAACTTAGTGCACCTAACAGATACCTCCCAATTTCCAATACATATTTCCAAGCTACATCACCAGACACCCCTCAAACGTAGGCCAAGTATAAGATTAACCTTCCAGTTTCAAGAATTTATTTCCTCCCCATGTGGTATTGCTGCACTCGATAATGGGAATTGGTGGCAAAGCATCAGTTGCCACAATTGTAGATTGGATATTAGACATGTCTGGCATTAGAGGGGAAGCTGCCCAGTTTAGTGCACAGGGACGGGGTGTCCAGGAGTCCAAGATATTTATCGAACTCCTGGTAAAGCACCCTAGCCAAATACTTCAGCAAGGGGGAATATTCTGGCTCCCAGTACAAGTCTGAAGGGTGGAATAGCTTGATTCAGGTTGTATCCAGTGTTACTAGAATCCCAAGCACTGGAGAGCAGTGTAGGCATCATTTTAATGACCTATGTAGGCATAAAAGGGATACCCTCAATCGTTGGTTGATTGAATTTGAAACTGTGGATATCCCACAGCTGTGTAAGTATGATCTTAAGATAGTATTTGTAATAGCTAGAAAGGTAAATGTAGGCAGGACTGGTATGCACAACGCTGTTCTGTTCTTTTCTGATCTAACCACAGCTAATACTGAACATAAATTCAATAGACAGGCTTACGTTGCTCAAATGGAGAGACTGAGGGAAGAAAATGGTATGTGTGCAGCACAAGAAAAGTGTCAAATATTAAACTATAGTCAAGGGTTGTAGGCTCAAATACCATGAATCATAACTACACAATACTGCATTTCTTTAATAATATTTACATTAAATTAAACTCTATACAAGTGGCACAAATGCCCTGCTGTTAACTGTATCTGTATAATAGGACCACGCATATGTGCAATATATGCGCATTTCAAGGATTACTGTCTGAAATCTGTAGCTGTAGTGTGTATTTGTTAGGATGTATACTTAAATGTGATAGTTCAGATAAAATAGTTATTTACTTGTGTTAATGCATTGTATGTCATATGTATGAGGTACTAATTTTTATCTTTTTTCTCTCACCCCAACTGTTATGTATCTTTTTTATTTTCTATTATGTGCCATCAAAATGTCTCCAAGTCATCTATCTGTTCCACATCAATAAATACTCCACAGTACAGAATGATAAATCAGCTCTAGCAGATCAGCCTGTCCACACTTCATAAGCTCCAGCGCCGATGCACAGCATGTCTGGGACACAACCTGGTAGCACTACCTCTGCTGCCCGTGCACTACCTGTGCCCAAAGCTAGTACTGCCCTGGAAGCTGGTGCAGTGATACCCTCCAAGAGTAGTGACAAAGGTGAAAATGTCATCACCCAGCAGGAGATGCCAGGGTTGGTGTATAGGGTCATGCACTGCACCATTTGTGTACACCTACACCAGATAGAGACACTGCTCTCCCTTATGGTCTATAATAGGAGAAGACATCAAGCACTCCAGGCACCAGTGGATTAAGGGGACGGTGATGAAAGTCCAGTGGATGAGGACTTGATTCTCACTGTCACCAAGTTTGATGGGCATGAGTCTGGGTTGTCCCCTCCCTCACCCCAGTCATGGTGTCCCCCAACCTTTCATGTCTCTCACCATCCCTGTCTCTTCTCTTGTTTGAATTGTTTGTTCGCATTGACTTCCTCACCTACCCAACTAACCTGACCCAGACATACCTACATCCCTTACCCAGCATTCCTCTCTTACTGAATTAAAAAAATTGTGCACCCCCCCCAAAAAAAAAATAAAATAAAAAAAAATAATAATAAAAATATCATCCCATACATAGCTCTCCATTTCGCACATGTGTTTTATTGACTATATAAATTATTACATTGTTGTAACCCCTTTCTCTGGAGATGCAGTCCAAATTCAACTAACATTCTGCATACATTATCAGTTTTTACTGTTGAAGAAATGGACATCTGTGGTTCTTCCTAGCTCTCTCTTGTCCATTCCTGTATTGCTTTCCCTTTGTTCTTACCCCTACTTGCTCCTCAGTTCACCACTTTCCTATCTACCCTATTTTAAACTATAATCTGATCAAATAATAAAATCACACACAACACACATAAGTAGCAGAAAAAGCAATGCATCACTTCACTTTTTGGCCTCTGTGTTTATGGGGAGTTTGGCATCATGCACCAATGGCAAGCAATGGAGAGCATCTCTACAATGCTGCAATTACCTCTGCACAATGTGACTTAAACCCGTTGCACTGTGCCAACACTCAGCAACACATCTACTATAAAGAACTGATATCATTGCATTATCACTGTTTATTTAAGAGTATTAGATATACCTGGATTTGAACCCATTACCATGTAGACTAAAAAAATGTATGAATGCATTTACACCTGCTGCCACAGAGTCTGTTAAGCAGTAGGTGTGTTTGATACACTCAGTACCAACTGTCAGACTTTTTTGCAATGTGGTTCATGTTTGCACAGGCAAACAGGGAGAATAATGGAAATATGTATCTCGCATGTGTAAACAACAACACAACTGTCCAGCAAACCCGCTGCTCGCTGTTGGACTATGCAAAGCCATATTTAGCATGTTTTACTGCTATTTACTGTCCATTTACTCTTTACGCCATGAAACTACATGTGGAGTCTTAACAACCTGAACAACATGTCACATATTTACACTGCAGCCACATGTTGCCTCCCCCATGCACTGCAACCCTGGTGTTTCCAATACTTTGTCACAAATATGTCAACTACACTACATACATTATTATCAAATGTTGTGTAATATACAATCCACATCAATCTGGTAACATGCAGAACTAGAATTATCTTCACAGTTGAACATGGCTACACATCCATTGACTGCCCCTGGGAACTACTGACCCATAAGCCTAACCAGACTTACCTGCAAGGCCATGGAAAGATTCATCATGGACATTATCCACAGTGACAAGTGTGACCTTCAACAATCTTGATCTAACCCATATTGGTTTTGTCAAGAGTAGATTTTGCTTATTAATCCTAGTGTACGTGTTTGACAATTTCCCCAAAGCCCTGGATGAGAGAAAACAGGACATACTGCCTATCTTGATTTAGCCAAGCCCTTTGATACAATCCCCCATTCAGGTACCATAGAGAAAGTCTGCCATCTGAGGATTAACCCATAAATTACTAGATGGGTAACCAACTGGCTCACCAACATTATATACACCGTCAAAGTTGGGGAGTTCACCTCTACCAGTAGACCATTTACCAATAGAGTACCACAAGGATGTGTGCTGGGCCCTCTATTGTTTGAAAACTATTTCCCTGAAGTCCAGGCAAAGGTAGATGGCCTGTGGCTTACCAAGTTTACAGATGGGCCCAATCATACAGAGTCCTCCAATGATGTTAACATATTACAGAAAGGCCTGACACAGACAAAGGATTGTTGCCAAACTCACTGACTGAAACTTAATGCAAGTAAACACCTCGTTGCCCCCTTTGGCAGAAAAGTAGCCCTGCTAATTATGTTTTACATAACACCCCTCTAATCTCAAATTTAGTGATGCAAGACTTGGGAACACAGTTTGATAGCAATCTAAACTTCATTCACTATGTATACATACTGGTAAGACACACATTCTACATTGCCCACCTCATAACAAAAGCCATCGCATCTAAGACCAGGGAGGTCATAGCTCTACTCGCTGTACTCGCCCCTTATCAAACAACTAATTGACCACAATGTTTTCTTCTCTATATACCTCAACAAACACCTGCAGCAACTAGAGAGACCACAGAGGTTTTTGATCAAGAGAATCCAGGGCCTCCAAAACATACATGACATACATGGAAAGAATGAAAGCCCTGTCACTGTACTTAGTAACATACAGGCTGCTGTGAGGTGATCTGAGCTTGGCCTACAGAGCAATCTGGTAAGACAGTAATTAAGACAGTAGTGTTATTATACACAACCCCATGTTATTAAATCCTGTGTTTAATATCTAAATTCATCAGACTGTTTCATCTTATATGACAATTATATATTTTATGTCTAAATTTACTAAAATCATACATTACATAACTATTGTGTGTTTTTTTTTTTTGGCTGTTGCTTAGTTATTTGAGACACCACAAGCTTATTCTTATTACTAGCTCCTTCCAAGCATGTTTATACAGTCCATAGACTTTAAATTATGAGACCCTTCTAGTTTCTTATATAAGTATATTTCCATCCTTACATACACACATATCAGTACTTCAAGCGCGGGCAACAATGCCCATCCAGTTTTGCCAGAATACCATTCACTAGTTCATGTGGTGTGCTTCCAGGCTGTTCTTAAATTATCCAAACCAATATTTGTCCTGTTCCATTTTACCAGTCTGCTCCATGCAGTGGCCACTCTGCCAGTGAACCACTCAACACACTTTCCATTCCCACAGATATTTCACAAAGGAAATCTGATGACTCTCTAGCACTTCCCGGCAACCCCAAACACCCCTAGAATCAGCTATCCCCATATGCCCAACATGTCTGAGCAAGCTCACCTCCCAGACCACTGCAAAGGGTACTGCGCAAGACCAAATGCTCTTAGTCTTTTACAATAACTCAGACTTGCACTCTTATGTAAGTCCTTAATGTGTTTGGACCAAAATGCATTTTAAATATAAAATTGTGCTTATTATTTATTTATTCATTTATTTATTTATATCAAGAATCAACTTAATGAGCTAAATGAAGTGTTGGGAGACCATCAATATGTGTACATGTGGTTTAAAACAGCCCTTTTATTATATATTTTTTTAAACCAAAAACTTAATTGCTGAGAATCATCTCTGGGGCTCCTCAGAGCCATTAAGCATTATCATCACTCTGTCTCCATTACCATAGCAACATGGGAGCATCTGCTTCTGTTAGTGTGACTGTGTACTGCATACCAGAGGCTCATGATGCACCTGAAGCAAAGCTTCACTTCACTGCAACTTCAAGCCTATATTCCCACCCTTTCAGCGAGGCAGTAGACAGGAAAAGAACAGAGAGCAAGCAGATAAAAAAAAAAACTCCAAACAAGCCGCCACAAGAGATAACAAATTATTCCAGCCTTCCCACCTCTCACTCAGCAGATGTATAAACAAACTATTCTCTGCCAAAATATCCCAAATCACAGTTTTTCCACCCCTTCCCCTGGATCCAGGCTAAAACACCAAATGTCTCTTCATAATAGACAAGCATCAGCATAAACCAAAATAGGAATAACAAATGGCTATCCTCCACACTCTTTCTTGACCTATCAAAAGCTTTCCACATGGTCAACCATGAACTTCTCATTATCTCCCTCAAATCTATTTTCCTCAGTAAGCACACAATCCAGTGGTTCCAGTCCTACCTGACTGGTAGACAACAGGCAGTATTATGGCAGGACAAGCTCTCCAGACAGCTACCTCTCACACTAGGTGTCCCTCAAGGCTCCATACTGGGTCCACTACTCTTCTCTATTTTTATCAACAACCTTCATACTGCTATCCCTAAAGCTATCTGCATTCAATATGGACATTTTACATTCAAGGACACTTTACTCCTTTTGCCTGAAGACTAAGGACCCTCTCCTACCAGCGGCTACATCACAGTGCCTCCTACCCTTGTTCCCTTATAGTGATAAGGGAAGCAAGAAAGTATGTTAATTTCCTACATTTTTAGAAGTGTATAGAGCAGGACTAATTACTTGTAGGTGGTTTAAGGTTGCTTCTAAGCCAGGACTGCCTGCAGCCATTTCCTTATAGTTTGTATTTTTTTCCCACAACATTCTGAAATAGATTCCATTGTTATCCTCTCCTGCCCTCTCTTGACCAGACTTTCCCCTACTTATAATCGACCTCTGTAATTACTGTATTTGACCACTAGGTGGCATCCTTACCCAGCTCTACCAATCCCTCTACCCTATACCACATTCCTCTCAGAATTTCCTTGTACAATACTTTGCTTCTCTTCAGTTCACTAAGTTGTATTACTATATTAGCACCTTTCTCCTATCGTTCCTCCTACCTCTCAGCATACCTCTCTTTATACCCACATTACTTACCTTTTTTCAAAGCAATTTTCTCTGATTGTTCCTCATATGCTTCTTCCTTCTCTTGTCTTAACCTGCTCTGTTCACCCTGCGGGCTCACTCTGCTTCCCTATCCTACCCCCAATTCCCACCCACCCCCAGTGGCCCTAAACTTATACTTCCATAGCCACACCCTCCTAAACACGCAACCAATCAGATGGTGCCACCATCCTAGTAAATTGAACCACACCTACTTTTCAAGTAACCAATGTCTACCCCTAAATAATTACAATCTTAACTCAAACTCCTCCTCTCCTCCTAACCCATACCTCTGCTAAACAACCTAATATTTCCTTACCTATTCTATCATCATGGCTACTAAAACCACCTCAACCCTAACTAAACTACTACTCTGTGCCACACTCACATCTGTACTAACCTCAGCATATCTGTTAACCTCCTATGAACACCCAAATACTTCTCATCCTAACCATCCAAGAAAACAAACAGTCCCACATACTCTCACATTCACCCTTAATAATATCACTATTACATCCACACCTAGATACAGACTAGCTAAATACCACAGACTTGCCCACATTACATACAACAACCTTACAACAAAGAAATTCCGCTACCAAATTAGTAACATACATTATCTTTTACTTTCACTAAAAAGGCATTGCTCACTGGATGGAGACATACATCCTAATCCTGGCCCACATAATGTCCTACCCACTGGACATCTCACCAACAATCCCTCTATTCCCCTCATCCCTAACAAGCACACCAACTCTCTCCTCATTGCACATCTCAATATCCAAAGTATAAATAACAAAGTTCCCATCTTCATGCTCTCCTGGATATACACTCTTTCAATATTCTTTGTTTGACAGAGACTTGGCTTAAACCTAAAACACAAGATAATGAAATTATCCCACCAGGTTATAACATATTTAGACTTGACCGTATAAAAGGAAAAGGAGGGGGAGTAGCACTTCTTTTCAAAGATGGACTACAAGTCACCTCTATACCCTATATCCCACCAAAAAACAACCATGCTGAAGTCCTTATTTCCAAATTACAGCTCAACTCTAGTAAATCCTTATATACCTTTTGTATCTATCTACCTCCCGTAAACAATATCAGCCTTCTAGAAGATATTCTGAGCTGGATCTCGACATCCTTCCCACAAGAAACAATTATCCTAGGAGACTTTAACATAGATTGGAAGAACATAAATACTGATCATCCTACCTCTCACATTAACCTTCAGGGCTTCTCTCAGACCATTACATCCCCAACAAGAATAAACAAACCAAACAAAAAAGAGAGCACTTTGGATTGGATCCTTATTAATAACTACCACCAAAACTATACAGTTGGTATCCTCCCTGATGATGTAAGTGACCATTCCTTGACTTATATAATCAGGCAAAAGTTTAATACCTCTCATCTAACCTCATATAGAACTATATGGTCCAACAAGCAATCTAACCAACACCTTTTTCAGAGTGAACTCAATGCCTGTGATTGGTCTCAATTAAAAGCCCTCCCACTTGAGCAGGCTGTCAATTATTTCAACTCCAAGTTCTTAGAAATCCAAGACCACCACGCTCCTAAACGTACTATCAGAACTAGGTCCAAACCTGCCCCCTGGCTTACAAATGAAACCAAGAAAAAAATCCTCCTCAGAAATAAAGCCTGGTCCAAGTGGCAAACTACCAAAAGTACATCTGATCAACAAAGCTTTAGACATATGAGAAACATGACAAAAGAAGATATCCTCTCAGACAAAAAAAACTACTACTGTAAAATGCAGCAAACAAACCAAAACAATCCTCAAAAAGTCTGGGCAAGTATCAATAGACTCCTCTATCCAGGTCACTCCAGAACACCAACCCCAACAGGTGCAACACATGAGACTCCTATCCAAACTGCCAATGCTTTCAATTCCTTCTTCACAGAGGCTATCCAATCTCTAGCCAGACAACTAGCTCCTGATAGAGCCAGTCTTCTTAAATCTTCTCCGAGCTCTCTTTCTACCTTCCAATTTCAACCCACCTCTACAAATTATATCTATAAACTCATTCTAAAACTTAAGCCTTGTACTCCTTCTGCTGACCAGATCCCAGCCGAATACCTGCAAAAAGCAGCTAAAGAAGTAGCCTACCCGATATCCATCCTGATTAATAGAACTACTAACGAGGGAAGCATCCCTAACATCTGGAAAATCTCACATATTATCCCCCTACACAAAGGTGGCAACTCGAATGAATACTCTAATTATCGACCTATATCCCTACTATCCCCCTTAGCAAAAATAATGGAAAAATGTATTCACCATCAGCTTCTAAACCATTTAATTCAACACAACATACTTGCTGAAAGCCAACATGGCTTTAGGCCATTCCATAGTGCTACTACTGCCCTCTTATCTTTTACTGATACCATAAACAAAAACCATAATAACAATATTCTCTCCTCCTCTCTATTTATTGATCTCTCAAAAGCATTTGATATGGTAAACCACTCTCTACTTATAAATATTCTGAAATACCTCTCTCTTGATACTTTGGCTGTACAATGGTTTGCTTCTTACCTCAGCAATAGGCAACTGGCTGTGCTCTGGGAGAATAAACTATCATCCCACCTTCCAGTCTCACTCGGTGTCCCACAGGGCTCCATCCTAGGCCCTCTCTTATTCTCAATATTTATCAATGATCTCTACCTAGCTATTCATCAGGCAACATGCATACAATATGCAGATGATTCAACTTTAATCTGTGCAGCTGAATCTTCATCTGAACTACAATCCCTAACTCAGAAAATATTTAACATAGTTGAGACTTGGTTCACAAAATGTTGCCTCCTCTTGAATCCCAAAAAAACAAAGCTCCTTCTCTTTACACCAACCCGTAAATCCATGCATTTAGATTTCTCTGTTATTTCTAACAATGGCACCCTCATATCCCCTGATTCTACCACCAAGCTCCTAGGAATAACCATAGACAGTCACCTCAGCTTTGATAACCATATTAATAACACCATAAAAACAGTCAACAGAAAAATGGGCTCCCTGTACAAGATCAAATATTTTCTCACTCCAACAGCCAGAACTACTATTGCCCACTCTCATCTAATCTCAACACTCCTCTATGCCTCACCAATTTACACCGACCTATCCAAGAAGAATCTTCTTAAACTCACTTCATCTTACAACAACATTGCCAGATTTGCTACTGGTAATTGCTTTAGAACTCATCAGTACCAGAATCTAAAACAACTAGGATGGCTTGAACTGCAAAATCAGCTTTATTTTAACCAACTAACCATTGTTCATAAGATCCTCAACCAGCCCAACAACACCCCTATACTCTCAAACCTCATTACTCCGTATAAAAATCTTAATACCTTACGCTCTGCTAATAATCCTCTACTTAGTATTAGTAAGTCTAACAACATGGCAGGAAACTCTCTTTATGCTAACACAACAGGGAAATACTGGAATCTTCTACCTAGTGATCTTATATCACTTCCTTCCCTACCCCACTTCAAACAAAAACTCAAAATATACCTTAGAACACACTGGCTATGCCCTTGCACTAACCCTGACTAATGTACTACCTTAGCGACTAAGTTTCTCCTAACTAATCATAATTTAATGCTCTTTCTGCAAACTTTAGAAGAATATCGAACTCACTTTTGTGATGTTCCACCTCATATGCATATCTTGATCAACATATTATCAATACTCTTATGTTACCATTCTCAGGAAATTGTAAACTTTAAGATTAATCTACCTCATGAGAATATCTTGTCCCATATTATTGTAAATATTTGTCTTGTAAAACTGTAAAATGGTTGTATCTACTGCTATGTTAACTTGATTGCAACCTTACAAACACTGTTTTTGTATTTTAACCTTATACATTTTGTCATAATGTATCTTTCTTTGGAGCTTTTCTCCCCGGGCCTCCACTGAAATGGACATATATCCAGTTGGACTAGCCCGGTCAACAAATGTAAAATAAATAAATAATAAATAAATATGCAGATGATTCCACTCTGATCTGCTCTGCTACCTCCCCATCCGAACTGCAATCCCTAACCCAAAATACCTTCAAAACTAATGAGAATTGGCTCACCAACCAATGCCTACTGCTGAAACCCAATAAAACTAAACTTCTACTCTTCACCCCCACCAGCAAATCTGCCACACTTTCTTTCTCTGTCATGTCAAACAATGGTACCACCATCTCCCAGATCAACACACTAAACGTCTAGGGGTTATCATAGACAATAATCTTAAATTTGACCTACAGGTCAACAAAACTATACAGACCATCAATAAGAAGCTTGGGTCACTGTATAGAAACAAAACATTTTTAACCCCACTGGCTAGGACTGCAATCGCCCGGTCACACCTATTCTCTATGCTACTATATGCCTTGCCGGTACTCTCAAACCTCAACAAATCGGAATTAGGTAAACTCTCCCATAGCTACAACCATATTGCCAGATTTGCCACTGGCTCCACTTGCAGTACCCACCACTGCCAGAACCTGAAACAACTAGACTGTCTAGAACTGCCCAGTCTAATTCAATTCAATCAACTCCAAATGGCACACAAAATCTTGTACCACTCTGAGGATACACCCTCACTCATAAATATCATTAATCCATATAGCAACTTGAGATCCCTGCAATCAGCCAACAAACTATTCATCCAAACCCACAAAGCTAACAATGCTGCTGGTGAATCCCTGTTGCCAAACCATATAACCCTACAATCCTCCATAGATCTATTAAAAAATAACCTCAAACAGTATCTCAAAATGAACTGGCTCTGCCCGTGTACCAATCCTGATTAAGTTAAATACTGAAAGAAGAATCTCTAAACATCAAACAGGTAACTATTTCACCAAGCTCTGTATGCTATCTAATGTCTCCTGCCTTCAATTGTGTCTAACCATGTGAATTGTGTATCCCTATTCGGGAACACCATGAGCCACTGTACATACTCACTTTGTTTTTTATTCTTTGTTGTAAATGTTGTTTTTATACTGTTTTATATTTTATATTTTTTAAATGTTATCTTTGTAATTTGTCTAATTGGAGCTTTTCTCCCAGGGGTCTCCGCTGAAAATGGACATATATCCAGTCGGACTATCCCGGTAAAAAAATGTAAAATAAAATAAATAATAAATAAATAAATAAATCAGTAAAGCTTGATCACAAGATGCAACCCACAGCTTCCCGGAGATGAAAACAGCAACATACAACAGCTACCAGACACAGCTGCATCCACACACACCATGCCAGGCTTAAACAAACAGAACTCAAAGCTATAATACCTACCATAATTGATATTAACTATATTTAGACAGAATAATAATGACATGTGTACTAGCTGCTAGACACAACTGCATCCACGCACACCATATCAGGATTGATCAAACAGCACTCGTAGCTGTGATACCTGCCATAATTGATATTAACTATATTTAGACAGAATAATAATGACATTTGTACTAGCTGCTAGACACAACTGCATCCACGCACACCATATCAGGATTGATCAAACAGCACTCATAGCTGTGATACCTGCCATAATTGATATTAACTATATTTAGAAAGAATAATGACATTCATACTATGAACTTGCTATTATTATTTAACAAGGATATATTGTTCAGTGTATATAGTGGATATAGTGTGACATTTCTAAATCATACTTTATCTGAAGAAGGCATTAGTCTCCATGACAGCATTTTTTTCAAAGCACTCTACTTTTACTGCTGTTATATATGATGTTAATTTGTTACATTTATGTATGAACTCAGGAATGGTACCTTGTTGAATTAGTTAATTACTTAAATTATTATAAGTAAAATCAATAAAAAATGAACAAGATAAGTATTCACTGAGTTCAAGTAGGGGGATAGAAACTTCTATGTTTGTGTTATATGTTGCTTTGTTTGGCTTATATATAATATAAATAGTAACCCATCTTAACCTACCTTTGTTTGTGAAGAATTACTGGACTCTTTGAACATTCTGAATAAATCATTACTGTTTCTCAGTTGTTTAAGAAACCCTCCTTTTTTTAAATAAAAACAGATGACAAGTGATTTACCATATCAGTTGATACTTTGAGAGATATAGTTGTAAGAGTTATTTTTTTGGGACAGCTATCTTGGAATCATTTTTTTGTTTCTTCTTTCTAGCATCAGTCCAAGGATTTGTTTCTTTTATTCTTTTAAGAGTAGGGGCCATCCATTCCATTTCTTCTGGGATAGACACTATGTTGTTGTTTTTGATGAATATAGTAGCTTATTCCAAGTCATTAAAGGTTATCATCTCATTGACAAAAAGTATTTTTATCTTGGCTGGAAAGGCCAGCTGTGCTTTAATGTTGTTTTGTTTCAACAGTTTTATTATTGGCCAGAGTGTTTTCCTTTGTTCTAGTATTCTGGAAAAATAATCATTGTCAAACCTTATGAGGATCTGATTGTATTTTAAGGGTGATTTTCTTCAAGCAGATTTTAATATTAGTTCCTTGTCAATAAATGAAATAAATTGTATAACTATGGATCTAGGTGGAGTATTGTTGAGTTAGAAGCAGGTTTTCCTCAGTGCTCTATGCACCCTTTCAATTCTAAATGAAAGTCCCTTTTTCAAGTCTAAAAATTCAGGAATCCAGGTTGTTAAGAATTAAATAATACCTTCTCCTTCAGTGTTTTCTGGCAGACCAAAGATCCTTGTTGTTTCTCCTTTCCCTGTTTTCTAAGTCATCTATTTTGTTAAGCAGCCATGTATTCTGTTTAAGCAGAAATTCTTTTTGGAATAATTCCTCTTTGAGTCCTCCCTTCAATGTTATTTAGAGAAGTCTCGGTATTTGTTATTTTTGTATGGTGTTGCTGTAATAGCGCCTTAAGAGTATCAGTCTGTTTTTGAGAATTTAATTTGAAGTTTTCAAAGTCATTTTTAAAGCCATCCATCTTTAAAGATAGTTCCTGTAAGGTAGATGTCATCAATTGCAGTTCTTTTTTCAAAACAGCATCAGGATAAGAATTCCTTGAGCTGTTCATATTCAGTGACTCAATATATCTCCAAGTTACTTGACAGGAAACTTTTTGTATATCTCCACCAAAATGGATATTTATGTAGTTTAGTAGTTTATCTATAGATTTCTGATGTTTTAAACTTGGAAATAATACAATTTTCCTATATTATTGTACTAGTTTAAGGAGCTATCAAAATTCATTGCTCTCAGGTGGCCATCTAGGCTCCACCCATGACTTGCTAATTTGAAATCATCAAACTTAATGATTTCTGAAAAGACGCAAACCCCAGGATGAAAAATATCAAACTGAGCAAAACAAAATGCTGCCAACTATGCCTTATGGGCTGAATAAACATATCTACTGTAAATGACTGTAAATGTTGTTGCATTTATGGTAACAGAAGTACTGACATCACATAATCTGCATTACTGACATAAAGACAAGATATGAAATGTTTTATGCAAAAAAAATGTTTATTTAGAAAAATAAAACTAACAAAATAGTAGCTTGCATGCACCCCCATCCACACAGACACTTTTATATGCATACACATGTGCATCTGTGCGTACACCTGCACAAAGAGTCAAATGCACATGGAATTGGAATCACATGTCACCCTCACAGGCCATGCGCTCAGTGTAACTTACAGTATTCAGCTCAAAAAATAGAAGAAAAGTCAGAGAATATTAGAGAGACAGAATTATGGAAACCATAATGAATAGAAGAGGGACTAAAACATCTCAGCAAATGTGACTATGAAAAAGCAAATGAGATGCAATTGGGAAACCAGCGGAAGCAGTGGTCATTAAGGCTACACCTTACTGGTTTGGTGAGACAAAAGTAGTGATAATCAGGAATAAAGAAATTGTGAGTATTTTATATATATATATATATATATATATATATATATATATATATATATATATATATATATGGGTCTACCTGATAACGCCGAAAGCTAAGAAGAATGACGAGATAACTGACACCAGAAGATTGACAATGTAGAAGATCAAAAGTTGAAAATCCAGACGCTGAGAAAACTGACATCTTAAGGCAAGAGTGCAATAGGGATGGATGTTAGGGTCAGGTTGCGGGTAAGTTAAGTGTGTAATAGTGACAGAATTAAGGGTTAGGGGCGGATTAAGTGAGTTAAGGTTAGGGTGCGGGTAAGGTAATTGTGCGATAGTGACAGACTTAAGGGTTAGGGGTGGATTAAGTGAGTTAGAGTTAGGGTGCCGGTAAGGTAAGTGTGCGATAGTGACGGACCTTAGGGTTTGGGTTAAGGTTAGTGCATAGATAGTTGTGTATGTAAGGTTTAGTGTAGGTTTGTAAAGTTGTTGGTGTGCTTGTGTTGTGTGTGTGTTTTTCGGGAAAGGTATTTCTTTTGTTGATTATAGGGATTGTGATTTGTCGGGCATGTGAAGTTTCGTGTTTTTGAACTTTCGGTTTTGTGGTGTCTGTGATTTCGTTGTTGGTGTTTTGGCGTGTCGGTGTTATCAGGTAGACCCATATATATATATATATATATATATATATATATATATATATATATATATATATAGATATATAGATATATATATATAATATATATATATATGTCTATATATATATATATATATATATATATATATATATATATATATATATATATATATATATATATATATATGTCTATATATATATATATATATATATATATATATATATATATATATATATATATATATATATATATATATATAGACACACACACACACACACACACACACACACTCACACACACTCACACACACTCGCACAAGACATATATGTATATGCATATGTTTGTGTGTGTTTGTGTATGTATATATATATATATATATATATATATAGAGAGAGAGAGAGAGAGAGAGAGGGTTTCACTTCATATCGTCGAAATCTCATTTCATCGAATTTCAAAACATCGAGACCAAATCATCAAAAGCTCATTTAATGGAAAACTCATAACATCGAATCTCAAATAATTGAAAACTACAAAGCTACTAGAAATAACATCCCAGACACTGTTTACTACATTTATGCAGGGGAACAAGCCCCCTGCACCCCCCCTAAAAACTTAATATACCAACTCCAAGGTCAAAATACAGTGGGGTTAGGAAATTACCTTTTTCCCCCACTGTAGTGCGATGAGGGGTGCAGGGGGGCTTGCCCCCTATATAAATGTAGTAAAAACTCTGTGGGATGTTATTTCTAGGTGCTTTATAGTTTTCAATGATTTGAGATTCGATGTTATGAGTTTTTGACGATTTGAGCTTTTAATGATTTGGTCTTGATGTTTTGAAATTCGATGAAATGAGAGTTCGATGATATGAAGTGAAACCATATAGAGAGAGAGAGAAAGAAAGAGAGTGAGATAGATATAAATACATTTATCTATCTATTAATATAGATACACTCACAAATACACACACACACACACACACACACACACACACACATGCACACACATGCACACACACCACACACACACACACACACACACACACACACACACACACACACACACACACACACACACATGCTTGTGTCAATGTTTTACAAATGTGTGTACACCATATACACGTGTGTGCGTGTGCACATAAACACTTATAAAAATATAGAAAGCATCTTGGTAATACTAAGAACTTGCTAGTTAATCATATGAAGACCCATTTCATTTACATTTCTTCTTATGCCATGCGGTAAGTTGTGCAATGGGTTTACATTAGCCTTTCCCCAGTAGCCTAGCTCTGGTGTCATCAAACACAAAGTGCAGTGATTACTCATTATTATTATAGTTACCCTCTTAATACAGTTCAATCCGGAGCTTATAGATGTTCAGTGATGGGAGTAATATATTACAATAAGTAATATATTACTGTAATATATTACAATTTCTAGTAACTAGTAATATAACTAGTTACTTTTTCAAAATAGTAACTAGTAATAGTAATATATTACTTTTTTAGTAACTAGTAACTTAAAATTGAGTTACTTTTGAGTTACTTTTGCTTAAACCATTGGTTCTCAGTGTGGGTTATATAGGCTCATAAAGAGTGATGTAAAACTTCCTTGGTCCCTATATAGTATGGATAGTAATCAGACGTTAGGAGGTAATAGACACTTTGAGTTGGCAATTTGGATAAAAAAATTGCAACATAATGTTGGCACAACTCATAGCACATAGCATTCATAATAGATCATTAGAATTAGTCTGGAACAAAATTTACTTCATTTTTTTTAGCACTGCAAGGAGGTAAAAGCTAATGATGACCAGACTCCAGCCCTGCCCTGGTACTGTGGGTCTCACCTACTAAAATATCCCCTAATGCTGGGACAATTCTAGCCTGCTAGAGATCATATCCTTACCTTGTAGTATAATAAATGACATTGGTTCTTCATACCATCATCAGTCGGACTCAAACTCATCACTCATCAGTTCAGCACATGATGCCTAGACCCACTGCACCAAGCACGACTCTTCAAGTGGATCTATGATCAAGCAACTTTTTTCTTGACAATATTTTCTTATGTTCTATTTAAAATTCTTTTTGAGTTTCGATTTTTAGTTGCTGAAAATAGACAAAATGGGATAGGTTTTTATAGGTCTTGTGCTGCTGGCTGGTTTGGTTTAATTATTATCTGTGACTCTCTAGCTATAAAGGCCAGTCTTCTTCTTCTCCTTTCGCTGTGCCCATTATGGATCACCATGCTGGATCATCAGTTTGCAGAACAAGTGGCAGTGGAGTTTTACATTGTTGAGTTGCCAGCCCAGCAATCAACCTTCTTCAGAAAGCACACACATGCACACACTCACACCTAATGCCAGTTTACAATGTCTAATCCACCTGCAGCATGTCTTGGGAATGTGGGAGGAAACCAGAACACCCTGAGGAAACCCACTTGAACACAGGAAGTGTAGATCATAGTGTGTGTGTTGTACTTTTAAAGCCACTGTAGTTCATGGGCACATGCATAAAAAGTACTGAGAACGTGCAAGCAGAGTGCCATTTTGTGTAAGCAGCTGGAGTGAAAGCATGCATGTGTGTAGCAGTCAGTCAGTTTGCTAGTTTATTTAAGTTTTATGTTCCAGTCATCCATTCTGATGTTTTTGTGTGTAATAAATATCTTAAATGGACACCCAAGCCTTGTCATCTTATTTGAATACACAAGACGAGTGACATGTTGTCAGAATGGGATCCAAAGTCAAACTTTTTAAAACCACAAGGTGCACAGTCAGAAATGGCAGAATATACAAGACTGGCTCAAACAACTCGTAAACAACTCGTTAATAGGTGAGAAAATATTTCCAGGTTCTTAAACTCATTTAAATGATTTTTCCCTCAGTGAATATAATGCAAAACATTCTAAACCAATTACTGAATAAATAAAATGTTCAGAATTGTGACATATTAAAAAAGTACTTGAAATAACTACGAAAACATTTGAAACAATATCTGAATCATATAAAATGTTCAAAAAAAGAAAACAGCTGTATTTTTTCATAATGTACAACTTTTTCTCATTAACTAAAGCTATTCAGGTCTATATTAAATTGTTGACAGCTCGCAATGTCGACTCTGAAATGTTCAATACCAAAATGTCTAACTACGAAAATAGCGAACAGCCATATAACCAATTTCTTTCCAATGGAAAGAAATCGGTTGGCCAAACAACAACGGCATGCATAAATAAATATATTTAAGTGGGGGGCTTCGCCTTCCAACCCCCCAACTAAATATTCTAACTCCAAGATCGCACTACACTCAGGGAAAGGGCAGGTGTCAGGGAACGGCCAACCGATTTCTTCCCGTTAGAAAGAAATCGGTTATATGGCCATTCGCTATTTTCGTAGCTCAACATTTTGGTGTCGAAAATTTCAGAGTCGACATTGTGAGCTGTCAAAAATTTTATATAGACCCTCTATTCAAAGTATCTAAAGTATGCAAAGTGTTGGCAGTATGTGCAATATTGCAGTAAGTCTTTTAAAAGAGTACAGTTATTTCAAAGAGTCTGTTATACAGCTGAATATAATTACAAGTACCTGGTGTGTGCTTGACACTTATTTGGTATGGCAGAGGGATTTCACAGACCTGATTTACTTGTGTTTGATAATAATATTGCTGAGTGTTTGAGCAAGAATATGTTATTTTCATACAGGCTGCTTTTTCTGAAAAAGACGCACATACAAAAGCATTTATTCTGCTCAATTTAGCTGATCAGAAGCCATTGAGAGAGAACATTCATTTGTGTATGCACCTGCTGCTTATACAGAGAAAGGGGAAGACTGCCATACTGAGGTACAGGCTGAAACGCAGGAAGACACTGCTTAAAATGTAAATTTAGAGAAATGTGCAACCCTCAAACAAATATTACAGTGGAAAGGTACTATTTTACACAAAAGATCAAATGCCTGGTGAAACTTTTGCAGCATATATAACTGACTTGATAAACAAGTCAAAAATGTGCAGATTTGGTGATCTGAGAGATGAGTTGATAAAAGACAAGCTTGTGTGTGGTGTTAATAATGATGCAGTGAGAAGGATTTTGCTTTGAGACAGTGATTTAACTTTGAGCAAAACCACAGAGATTTGGCAGATATATGAGCTTACAGAAAAGTACACGAATATGCTTATGAATGATAAGAACATGCTTGCAGCGTCTTCCAGCACGAATGTTGATAGTATGCAGCACACTACGGCTGACATTTGGACCCATCAGAATTGTAGTTTCTTTGGTGTCACCACCCACTGGCTTTACTGTGACACACTTCAAAGAAAGTCAGCTAATTTGTCATAGGATCATAGGAATCATAGGAAGTTACTAGGCTATTGGCCCTGTGGCCCTTACAAGTCTAGCCAAAAATTTTGCCCATGTTCCAACAAGTCAGCATCCTATGCCACTGTCCTGCAGGGACATAGGTGGAATCCCAGGGGTGTATTTTCTGTTCCTCATCCAGTTATCCAGGTTGTGCTTAAAAAGGTTTAATGAAGTACTCTGCTTTACGTGGAGTTGGAGTCTATTCCACAAAAGGGGGAGTCTCTGGGACACAAATCTGTACCATCAAAAAGTCCTATTGATGTCACAGATTAGGTTGAGGTCTTGCATGCGGGTTACTCAAGTGGAGCTTGACTTGCAGATATGCAGCAGTCCCATCAGGGTGGTGTCTGAGATTGCTGCAGATTACAGGAGAGGCATACATATGATCTCATAGCATCAACTCTTGAGAGCATTCCTATCAAATACAGGATAGATCAAAAGGTGTTTGCAACAATTACTGACAATGGCAGCAGTATTGTAAAGGCTTTCACATCTTCTCGGAATGTGAAAGACCTGAGACTGCAAGCATTCTGTACCAAAACGAGGATGATGATGGTGAAGTGATTTACAATAGTGTGACAGCTATGCTGAGTCAGTCAGGGCAAAGCAAGAACACCTATTCACCGCCTCCCCATCTGAGATGAACAGCACACACATTGAATCTAGTTGCCATGCACTATGCTAAATCTGCTTGTAATGATGCACAGTATAAAAAGATCATGCAAAGCACCATGGCCAAATGCTATGCTGCTTGGAACAAGGCTAGTCGCAGCACCCAAGCTGCTGAGGTGGCTCAAAATAAGTGTGATCTGGCATTGATTATTCCCAATGTGATACGATGGAATTCCACTTTCTAAGTGATGGAGAAAATACACCTCATTGCAACTCAGGGCGAAGGCTTGCTGAATAAGGTATGTGAACAGATTGAAACTGCCATTTTCAGGCCTGCAGAAATTACCTCTGTTGCTGAATTTGTGCAAGCAATGCAGTCCCTGGCAATGACTCTGAACATCCTGCAGTCAGAGCTGAAAGTTTTCATGGGAATCCTGATCTGCACCATTTTGTGCCTGAAAAACAAGTTGTCTGAAGTCAGGCAGTCTGTGAATCTTGTTGTGCTGCTTGATGATGCTTTTCTTAAAGGCACTGAGGCTCAGTTCAGTCACCTTCTGGTGCATGAAGAGGTCATTCTGGCTAGCATAGTTCATCCATAATTCCATTTGAGATGGATGGATAGTGAAGAGCAGAAACTCAGAGACAAGGCTCTGCTCCTTGATACCATGCAGAAACTGGATGAACCTGCGTATGGGTCATTTGAAGCTTCTGTATTAACTGCCAAAGACAGCTTCTTCAGCTACAAAGAGCTGACACCAGCCAATGTCAGCATATCTTCTCAGATGAACATGTATCTGGCTAAGGCTTCCAGAGAAATATCTTCTCTCAACAGTTACCCTATAGTCAGTAAGATATTTCTGAACACTAATACAGCTCTGCCAGCTAGTGCACCTGTTGAGTCCCTGTTCGGTCTTGATGGACAAGTGCTGACTGCAAGAAGAAATTAACTCACTGATGAACACTTTAAAAAGTTTCTCCTTCTTTGAGCCAACAGAAATATGTAGTCATTGTGTAGTCATTGTGAATAGGTTCATAGGTTCATAGGTAAGTGCTAGGCTATCTGCCCGAGGGCATCTAAAAGCCTAGCCAGAATGTGTTGGCTTTTGCTGCCCCCTTAGATTAGTTCCCTGTGCCTCAGTCCAGCAGAGCCATTAGTTCCCTGTGCCTCTGTCCAGCAGAACCACTGCAGTAATCCCCGGGGTAAATTTTCTGTTTCCCATCCACTCTTCAAGGTTTCTCTTGAAGAATGTTAGTGAGGGGCTCTGCCTAATGTAGATTGGAATCCTGTTCCAAAGCATGGGGCATCTCTGGGATAGGAATCTATCCCTCCAGCACGTCTTATTTATCATTGTGGTGAGGTTTAGATCCCTAGACCGTGTGGCTCTTGGGGATTTGATTTTTTTTAGGTGGAGCATGTCCATCAATTCTGGGTTGGACATGGCCTTGTATGTCAGGCAGAGATCACCTCTGAGTAAGCGGTATGCAACCGAGTACAGCTGGAGTTTCTTCAGTTGGGCTGCCTAGGGCATATGTTTGAGGCCAGTAATCCTCTTAGTGAGGTACTTCTGTGGTCTGTCCAGCTGTTGCAGGTGTCTTGTAAGGTACATCCCAAATGGGGCATTCTACTCTATGATGGGTCTGATGAGTAACAAGTAGAGGGGTACAATAACCTCTTTTGTTCTAGATGCGAACCCTTTTGCTATTAGGTGGGCCACATAGAAGGATTTTCTAACCACCTTAGCAATATGATTATCAAAGGAAACATTACTATCTACTTGGGTCCCCAGTTGGGTACTTTGTTTTTTTCCAAAGGGGATGACTATGCACTTTTTGGCATATAGCTTGAGGCCATGATTTTGACACCAGGTATCTGTCTCAGTGAGACCCTTTGGAGGATATCTGTATCAGCTAGAGAGTCAATTATGGCCCTCAATTTGCAGTCGTCTGCGAACTTGGTCAGCCATAGTCCTCCTGTCCTTTCCTGTACCTCTGAGAAATATATATTGAACAGGAGGGGTCCCAGGACTGAGCCCTGGGGGACGCCACTTATAACTGGTTTAGAGTCGGACCTAGAGCCTGCAACTCGCATCGTGTGGGTTCTATCCGTGAGCCAATTAGGCAACCCATCTCGTGACGTAGGGGTTTATGTTCAGGCTGGTGAGCTTGTCTACAATATCAGAATGGGGAATGGTGTCAAAAGCCTTTGCGAGGTCTAGGTAGGCTGTGTGGACCTCCTTTCTCTCATCTAAAGCCTTGGAAACTGTCTCAAAGAAGTCAGGTTTAGGAGGCATGATCTGCCATTAACAAAGCCAAACTGGGTAGTATCCAATGTTTGAAGGTTCCCAATGTCTCTGTTAATGAATGCCATGATGATGCACTCCATAACCTTGCAGACTAGGCTAGTCAGGCTTATAGGGCGATAGTTCCCAGGGTCCATTGTGGCTCCACCTTTGTGGAGTGGGATAGCTGTTGCTGTGCGCCACTCTATGGGTATGTAGCCTGTAGAGAGGCTGAGTTTGAACAGTGCGTTTAGGTGAGTAATAGTTATATAAAGTGATATTTTGGTTGACATTGTTGTGTTAACAGTCTTCAAAACCACGTCACCAAATAAGTACACAAACCAAGAAAAGGCAAAAAAGAGCAGCGGAGCACAAACCCAAGCACGCTGGTTTAATCAAGGCAAATAATGTTAGCACAAAACACGCTTTCGGCGAGCCCAATGTCTCACCTTCTTCAGACAAAATTACAAGCCAACTAACTAGCACTTTTATATAAAACAGGGTTCAATAATCAGCAGTCAATCAATTCTAATTAAATCTAATCAGTGCTACTTATCTAATCAAATTAATAAATGTAAAACAATTTAATTTAAAAAGATAGCTGAGTTCACGTTTAAAAACCTATAAAACAGTTTTAAACTTCATGATTTAGACATTGTAAATGTAAATAAATAAATTTATAAATCAAGTATATGTCAAATACTTATAATTATATGAGTATATGTATACTTATACAAATAAACAAATAAATATACACATAAATTTATAAAATTGTGTTTTAGTAACAATATATAAAACACATTAAATGGTAACCTAAAATACATCTTAAAACTTTGTATATTAACATAATACTAGATGTTAAATCATCTTAAATAGTTGATTCAATAGTCCATAAAACACACAACATTCATCTATTTAGTGAATCTACTTGGTTCATTTAAAATCAATGACAGCACATATTTCCATATTAATATGTGTATATATACAACAATTTGTGCAAACTGGCATCATGCTTCACTACTATATATCTACCTTTTTGTAGATAACAGTTTAAGAACACAGGCAATGGATACGTACTCATTTAAACCTGGATGCGTATATGCACATGTACGTATCTGCCAGACCAATTCATTTATTTCTAAGTGAATCTGCCAAGGGCCACCTTTGTTATCCACCAAAATTCTACCCAAGACTGTAAACTTAAAAAAGTGTCCAGGACAACAATTAATGTGCCTTGCGAGGGCATTATTCAAATCCTGCCTAGCTATAGCATAGGTGTGTTCATAAATGCGCTGTTTAAGCTTTCTTTCTGTTTTCCCTATGTAGAAAGCAGCGCATTTTTGACATAAAGCCAAATAAACCACACTATTAGTGTCACAACTATGTTTCCCTATTATTTTGTATTCTTCATTCCTAATCTTGACTTTTGAGTCAGTTAATACATGCTTACATTGGTTGCAGGCCCAACATTTAATCATTCCTGAAGTACGTTGACTTAAAGGATGTGGTTTAAGCTCTAGCAAGGATTTTAAGTTCCGCCCTCTTCTAAAAGTTAATTTAGGAACCTCACCTAACTTATGGGACAAATAATTGTCTTCAGTAATCAAGGCCCAATATTTGTTGAGCACCTTCCTAATTTCAAAATGGTCCACTGAGAAGGTACAAAAAAATCTCATTCCAGAAACAGACTGGTTCATAGTATCCGCACCTGGTCTCAAAAGATTAGTGGAAGCAGTTTCCGAGATATTAACATCAAAAGAAAGAATAGGTTTATAAAACCCTGATCTTCTTTTGTTTACTACTTCTGTTCTGATGTCAACAAGCAAAGAACCCGGATAACCTCTATTAAAAAACATTTGGCTCAGATGTTCACATTCCAACAAAAAATCTTCAAATTCAGAAATCATTCTGGCAGCTCTTACCATCTGGCCTTTGACCACTGCTTTCTTTTGATAACTAGGATGGCAGCTCGTGAAATGCAGGAACGCATTGGAATAAGTGGGCTTTCGGTAAATAAGGCTCTTATATCTTAAATTTATCTCATCTTTAATGATCAAGATGTCTAAATAGTTAATACTAGATTTCTGCAAATTATAGGTGAACTCCAGGAAAGATGTCATACTTGTCATAGTGTTTAAAAATTTAGGGACCTCGGAAGGGGACGCTTTCCAAATAAGAAACATGTCATCCTGGTACCTTGTGTACCAGGAGACATTGTTCATAAAAGTAACATCAGTGAACAAAAAGTTCTTTTCCCAATATGCCAACACACCGCTGGCGAAACTCCCTCCACAGGGCGACCCCATAGCAACTCCTGATTTTTGAAGATAGATTTTATTATCAAATGACATAAAGTTGTTGTTTAAAACTATTTCTAATAGCGTCTCCACTAAATATGTCGTATTGTCATCTATTTTCTTATCAAAGAGAAATTCACGTATCCATTGAATGCCCAATTCTTGTGGTATGACAGTATACAGATCCTTAATATCGATAGTCAAAAACCAGGAGTTTGCATCAAAAGGAATCTTCTTAATTTCTTGGAGAAAACTCCAAGAATCTTTACAAATCTGGGGTTCCTGATTGATTAAGGGTCTTAATATACTGTCAACATATTTAGCACATGCAACAGTAATAGAACCACGCCCATCCACAATGGGACTGAAGGGTGGTTGTATTAAATGAGTACGTATCCATTGCCTGTGTTCTTAAACTGTTATCTACAAAAAGGTAGATATATAGTAGTGAAGCATGATGCCAGTTTGCACAAATTGTTGTATATATAAACATATTAATATGGAAATATGTGCTGTCATTGATTTTAAATGAACCAAGTAGATTCACTAAATAAATGAATGTTGTGTGTTTTATGGACTATTGAATCAACTATTTAAGATGATTTAACATCTAGTATTATGTTAATATACAAAGTTTTTAAGATGCATTTTAGGTTACCATTTAATGTGTTTTATATATTGTTACTAAAACACAATTTTATAAATTTATGTGTATATTTATTTGTTTATTTGTATAAGTATACATATACTCATATAATTATAAGTATTTGACATATACTTGATTTATAAATTTATTTATTTACATTTACAATGTCTAAATCATGAAGTTTAAAACTGTTTTATAGGTTTTTAAACGTGAACTCAGCTATCTTTTTAAATTAAATTGTTTTACATTTATTAATTTGATTAGATAAGTAGCACTGATTAGATTTAATTAGAATTGATTGACTGCTGATTATTGAACCCTGTTTTATATAAAAGTGCTAGTTAGTTGGCTTGTAATTTTGTCTGAAGAAGGTGAGACATTGGGCTCGCCGAAAGCGTGTTTTGTGCTAACATTATTTGCCTTGATTAAACCAGCGTGCTTGGGTTTGTGCTCCGCTGCTCTTTTTTTGCCTTTTCTTGGTTTGTGTTAACAGTCTTGTTAGACCTAAATGACATTTTCTGTAAGCATTTTTGCATCCTCAACATTAGTTTTAGCAGATTATCCTAATGTACATTGTTGAAAATTGATGGGTTCTAACTTGTTATAGGTCTTGTGTTGCTGGCTGTGTACTTTAGTTTAAGTATTAAATTGTGACTCTCTAACTATAATGACTAGTCTGTGGGACTTTGTAAACTGTAAAATGCTATTCATCATTATTGTAACACTATGTATACAACTTTAATAATACACTCATATTCATGTGCAGCAAGCATGTAGTCCTCACACACAAGTACTATGCGAGTAAATCTGAATATGAAAATTGATAAACTATACTTATGTAAAAGTAACTCAACAGTAACTAGTTACTTTAGTTAGTAACTTGTAATAGTAATATATTACTATTTTAGAAAAGTAATAAGTAATAGTAACATATTACTTTCACTTAAAAGTAACTTGTAATAGTAACTCATTACTTTTATAAGTAACTAGCACAACACTGTTACGTCCTTAATGGGTAGAAGGTATTGACATAAATCCTAAGTGGGGTCTTACCAGTGTTAGGGTGCATATACCATATTTGCTCTAGTTGAAGGATGTACATGACTAAAGGTCTTAAGATCCTGATTGCAAATATTGGAGGATATTTTGACATGGACATGAAAGTCCTGCTTGATCTTTTTGAAGCTGGATGACATTATGGACAAGGAGCATATAAATGTTCTATTTTTTTTTGTTCATTATACCTGTCCAATAAAATCTAGCTTAATATCTTGCCTTAGTTTTGTCTATCCTTAAACGACCTTCTAACATGTGACCGGTAATCAAACTTCAAGACAAGCTACTGAAGAATGAAACTCAGACTTAATGGACTGCCTGTTCTCTAGCTAGCTTGATAGCACCAGGTATTTTGAGGGAGTATAGTAACGGCTTCATGCATTTGGGCTACCATCATTATTATTACTTTTACTGTTTTTAGACTTCTTTATTTCTCTTTATATTGCTTACTCTGCTGTATATTTTTTTTACTTTTTTACTTTTACTTAATGGAGCTTTTCTCCCCGGGTCACTGCTGAAAAAGGGCACCTGCCCAGCCAGTCTAACCCGGTCGACAAATGTAAAATAAAATAAATAAATTAGTGCCCTAAAATGTTTTGTCGCCAATAAAAGATGAAGAGTGTCTTTTCTTTCTTTGCTTACTTACTTACTTTATGTCAGAGAACACCTTTCAACTTGAAATAGGGGTAAGAAGTTATGGGAATATCTTGTTCACTACAATCTTCCCTATGTGCTATTTTCAAAGTTTATGTGACTTTCTGTAAGTCCATTAACTCAGAGTTACATTTTTTAGTAACTTGTCTTGAGGTCTGATTTGTGGTGGTCTTGCATTTATGCTTAATACTGTTCCCTATAGTGCTTTTGCATTTAAAGTCACTGCTCTGCAAAACTGCACTACAGTCTACAGGGTTACCTATGCTACAGACGACAAGGTTACCTGTGCTACAGACTACAGGGTTACCTGTGTGATGTACTTTCACTACTTGGCTGACTGCTTTACTGAAACTGCACTATTTGCTTTTCAGTTACTGCACTTAAAAAATGACTTATTAAGACTATCTTCTGCTATTGCAATTACTGTGCCCAGATCCATTTTGGTTAGATTATCTATTGCTTGCAGAGACCACATTAGCCTATTGGGTAAATTAATTTATTTTAAATTTGCCACATGTCTGATTATCATATTTATCTTACATATTTATGTTATTTTTGCATATTTTTTTATTTTGCACATGTGAATACTTCAGACATCATAGCTCATATTATTGTATCCATTATCTGATATTTTCACCTTTTCCTAGTCTAGTTAATTATTCCTCTGTCTTATACCAAAATTAAAATATTAACTTATCCTGTATTGTTTTACCCACTTCATCTGCATTGGTCAATATAGAATTTCAGTTGGATTTTGCATGTTCTGAAGTTATCCTGATAACACCAGGTATTTTAGAGGGAGTGTAGTAGCTGTTTCATGCTTGCCAAAACTTTGCATTGCTACCTCACTATAATTCAATATATCAGAAGTCTAAGTAGATGCTTAACTTGTAGGCTACCTTCTCACTTCAGAACATGTTTGGTAAACAAAACACACACAAACACACACAGCACAAAACACTTCCATGAAACCAACATAAAATGAGGTTGTTTAGCGAACACTATCTACATCTCCCAAACTAAACACTAAGAAACGTCTGACATTAGTAAACAAAGCAAGACACCCACCAACAGCCTTCCCTCCCACAGCCACAACACATACCTTTAAAAGATGCATAGTTGCAGACTGCAAGCCATTATGACCCACCAAAACTTCATCTACGATAGTAGTATTTTAGTAACAGATGACTCTATTGCCAGACATATGGACACCGCCCCCACTAGACTGAATAAGAATGAGTTAACAGTAAGCTGTATTTTTGGAAGCATGATCCTAATTGTAACAAGGGATCTTCAATGCTTCCATCCTGAAAAAATATGACTATGACTTGATAGTGGATTGTGATTGACCTTTGGCATCCTACCCAAAGGGACATGTACAAGTTTTGATTGACCTTGCTATGCATGAGTCTGAGGCAGGAAATGCAAGGGTCTTTAGTCATATTTTGCCATCACCCAGAATGATGATCAGATTCAAAGACAAGATAATTGTCTTTAATTGTTGGAAATGTAGCTAGTTTTATTCTAGGAGGAGCACTATGTGTCAGCCTTCGATGAGATGCCTGTTTTGCCAGCGATATTATGCACATCTCCTACCAGGGCCTTCACATGCTGGCTAAAGCTCATAGTGCTATTTTTTGGGGCAAAGTCTAACTGAAAGACATTTCACTCTAGTAAACTCAAATTTGGAACAATTCAATGTGTCTATACATAATACCAGGACTCTAAAAAATGCCTGATCGTGAGGATTTCCTTTAAATTGAATAAATTCATGTATGTGTAGTTACAGAGACATTGTGTCAGAGCAATGAAAGCATTCCCCATGTTTCTGGGTATAGTGGCTATCACATCTTCAGACTTACTGCAGATGTGGGCAAGTATTAGTTTTAGTCAAGGATGTTATCACATCATGGCAGGTACCTCGGAAGACCATATCTGAACTCTTAGATGTCCAAACCAGAGCTATTTGGAGTATCTAAAGCCAAAAATGTCAACCTTCAGAATATTAAATGCAAACTGTTAAATATTCAGAAAGTTGGCAAATGCCAGTAGCTCATTTCTTGGATTACAGCACAGCCTGGAGTAAGGTTTTGCCCTTTTTATGCTATATTGTGATCTTGGAGTTGGTATATATAATTAGAAGGAGAATGGGGCTGTAGGGGGGCTTGCCTCCTTCCAAAAACAATGTATTTTGGGTTTTAGTTCAGTCTTTATATTCCATGTAATCTATGCTCTGGATTCCATGTTTTGAATACCAATTATTTCTGAAGTCATCCTCCTGACATAGACCTTCCACATCACCTTAAACATGATTAATCACCACTTCATAGCTAGTCATAGAACACACTCCATGCCCCCTTCTGAGTATGATAGCAAACTTAACACTTCAGCTGAAATCCCCATTAAACCTAACACCTTTTTGCTTTTCATCAATAAAGCAGTTGACCTACACTGCCAATGGTAAGCATGTTCAATATATCCTTGAAGTTATAAATGCTAACTCTTTTGCAAATGTTAACCATCATACTAGTGGCCCCAATATCCTTGATAAAGTCTTCACATAAATAGCCCCTTCTTGTACATCTCCATATGTATTATCATGACTTGTTAAATCAAACCATAAATCAGTGACCTTTTCCTTTAAAACTGCTACTACTCCCCCTTTAAATACCTCTTTGTTTAAGGACTTCTCAAAAGCAGACCCTCTTCAACTACTTGATACTGCATATAAACTTCAGTGTAGTCCTCCTCCATTTGGATCAAATTGCTAAAGCTATAATTTATGTCTTTTGACATCTACTCCTACTTAAATAGCTGCATTGCTCAGGCAATCTCCATATGCTCCTAGTAGAGTACAATGAAGAATTTAAAACCAGCTCCTTGTGGTGGAATAAACATATAAGTAAATTATAGAACAAGAGAAAGAAAATTCTTGAAGCTTATAAGAGGTCTCATTCTACCTACCTTAAGAGCACACTTAAGCAAGCTAGCAAAGAGCTTAAGGGAACCATTTGGGAGCTCAAAACTAAGTATGAACTTAAAATAACTACTAAAGCCAAAAATAACTACAGACCTTTTTAAACTTTTTCTGGATGTTAAGAACTAATGCCTAAAAATGTTCCAAGCTGTTCCACTATAATACTGCAAACTCTGACACAACAAAAAGAGCTAATAATCTAGCTGACAGACTGAGTTCAGATTTTACACACCTATTCCATAGATTCAACAATCCCAACCATCTATTTCTCAGACCTTCCATGCCTATGGTAAACATAATTGTCAGAAATTGACAGACTATAAAATGGGTGCTGTTATTTGATCTTCCCAATTGCTCCAACATAGATTAGACTGTGCTAAACTTGATACAAGGACAACGGTCTGATAGTAAATGTAAAAAATATAGCATAGTTCATTTTGGTAAGCAAAACATTTTCTCATGCATATCAGTGACACATATAACCAATCAGACAAGATCATAAATGATCTAGGCATTCTTGATAAGTCCTTATCATTCGACCATTAGATCACCAGAGAAATTCTGAGAACCTTCGAGCTGGTTTATCTGATTTCCAAAGGCACCATCACTAGAGTCAAAGAAATCTTAATTCTTCTTTACTCTCATCTTATCATACTAATTATTGAATATGTTCTACCTTTTGTCATGTATTTGTCTAAACATATCACTGAGCTTGAGAGACCTCAGAGATTCATAATTAAAAAGATCAGTGGCCTCAAAAATCTTATTTGTCAGGGCAGACTGGCAGCCCTCTCTCTCTCTCTGTACTTAGTCACTTATAACTTCTCCATGGAGACTTTTGTCTAGTCACTTGAGCTAGGAAATATCTAGTCCTCTTTGGCCTCCTATTCCTTCCCAGAATAAATATTACCTCTAAAACATGGTTAAAGGAAGTAAGCCTTCATGAACAACTCATGGCCCAGATTTTAAGATAGCCCCTTTGTTTTTTTTTTGTTTTGTTTTTTTGAAAAACCTCCATGTCAAAACTGCAGACACTACAGAAGATGAAACAATGCTATTTAATAACTAAAAAAACTATTTAAATAAAATTAACTTAAAAGCTCCTTATCATTTATATCTTTGCAAAATGATTGCTTTTATCACAGTCACTTCCACTGTGTGCCACGCAGATGCCTGACATCTTCAAAGCTACAACCAATCCTGATGAAGTGTCTGTGTAGTTTTTTGTTCGCCTGCTCTTGAGCACTTTTTATTTTTTAAATACTTGCATACTTGTACATTTAGTTTGTAAACAAAACTTTTAAAATGTGATTCCAGTTGGTCAGAGATGAGCAAATGTTGTATTAGGTACAGTTTGCCACAATAGTTAAGTTTGCAGTGCCTGGATTGTATGCCGCATCTGTTGCTGTTGCAGCATGTGCTTTCATATGTTAAAGACTCATTTGTCTTCTTTTTTAATGGAAGACAATTTAGATAAAAGTCAAGTCTGGTGACTTTGGCAACTAGAAGTATGCTGACCCAGATTCATATTGTGACCAGACGAGGAACACTGGGTACATGACAGCAGAAATTCTACCTTGCAGGTTGGTATACATATATGTGTTCATTTATAAATGATGGCAAATGCCTTGTTTTAAATTCTAACAACTGATTCTCTCCTTACAGACATTGAAACAAAGCTTAAAATGAAGGCCCTAATTCCCAAAGTTGTCCTAATACTAAAACAAAAATGGCAATTTGAGAAAGACTTTTAAAACTGTTTTAAGATTAAAGTAGGTATTCCTTTTAGTAACAAATGCCATTTTGACTCCAGTAAGTCTTAAAACATTTTAAAGTATATAACTACTTGAAATATTTCCACATTTCTTTTTTAACATTTATTTTCTAAATGTGTTGCCTGCTGACTACACTTTATGAACAGATTCTGAAGTCCAAAGAGAAAGAGGTCCATCCCCAGTGCAAGAAAAAAAATGGTATTCTTAAATGTTTATAATTTGTGAACAGTCAAAGCTATTAGATACAGACATCAATATCAGCAAGTCTTCTTTTCAATGACAACAATGCATTCATTTACATCAATACACCAGTATATTGTAATGTACCTAAGTCATGAATGATACATTTTTTCTAAAGTTTACACAAATAGCCATATTTTGGAAACTACTCACATAGCACTTGCTGCACATGAGCTTTTACTTGACAGCAATAATATCCCCTGAGTGTGCTTGTTTATTGAGATATTTACAAATAAACACTATACTGGTGCAGCGTCACTTCAACTGCAACAAACCATAAAAGACAGATATTAATGCCAGTAGCCTGAATTATCTTAAAAAACACTTGCCACTTTATTCCGCTTAGATAGTCCACATAAAAACAAATAACTAATGAATAATGTACTCCATTAAACACATTAGATTAAGAGCTTTCATTCAAAATGTTGGACTTCTTCAGAATAATTTACTCCAGTTTACTCTGCCTTTTTATAATGTTTAAATGAATAATATGCTTCCCCTATACTCTCCAACCTGAACAAATTGGAACTTAGCAAGCTCTCTCGCTGTTACAACCATATTGCCAGATTCGCCACTGGGTCCACATTTAGAACACATCACTGTCAAAACCTTAATCTCCTAGGGTGGCTAAAATTACCAATCAGTCCAATCAGCTAATAGTAGTGCACAATAGTCTTAACCAACCTGAAAAAAAACCCCGCTCTTAAAAATATCATAAAACCATATAGTAACTCCAGGCCACTACACTCATCCAACACTCATCCAACAAGCTGTTGGTCCAAACACACAAAGCTAATAACTCAGCTGGTGACTCCCTTCACTTCCAGCTAACCTTACCCTTGAACCTGCTCTAAGTCTCTTCAAAAAAGACCTCAAACAGTATTTTAAACTCCACTGGCTCTGTCCCTGTACCAACTCTGATTAATCTCCATATCTACTTTCTTATTTAAACAATACTATATTCATTTCTTGCTCACAAATGCTTGCTGTAATCTTCTTGTTTTGTATATTATGTTACACTGTGAATCTTGTGAGTCCCTTCATGAGGGCCACACTTTACATACTTTGTAAATAATAACTGTTTGTTGTAACCTACTTATTTTGGATTCTATGACACTCTGTTAATCTTGTGAGTCCCTCTTGAGGACCACACTTTACTTAGTTTGTAAATATATTTGGCTCGTATGTGTGATGTTTATCTGTGTAATTGGAGCTTTTCTCCCCAGGCCTCCACTGAAAATGGACATTTATCCAGTCGGACTATCCCGGTCAACAAATGTAAAATAAATAATTTAAATAAATAAATAAATAAATTATCTATTCATGTTAGTCTATGCTTAATATAATTCATTATCCTCAATGGGATTATGCATTCACTTGTAGAACAGGGTGAAAGACAAACACATTTCTCCTGCAACGCTACAAATGATTGCAGTATTTTACTTTACATGTGTCTGCTTTCATTCAGGTGGTCAATATATCATAATGGGAATTTAGGGGGAACATACTATTTTATATAAAACTTACTGACATAGAATGACAATGGGCACATACATTATGCAGATACATTGTTTGCAAGTGTGGCAACCATTTAAAAGCAAGCACTTTCTATGCTTAAATTATTAAAGTTCTTCTTCAGTGGCAAATTTAGAGAGACAATAAGAGGAAATGCTCTTCTTATTTCGGTGATAATGAAGCAGATAATGAGTTGCTACAAATGACGGTTCATAGCATTCATGGTCAGTATCTTAAAATTTAGCATCTAATGAAACAATAGATAATTCCCCTTAGACTCAGATTCCTTATGATATAGTTATCAGTGAAACAGTTTCAGAGTAATTAACTCTTTATTTCTAAATGCAGGTTTATGTTGTTCCATAGTGTGCTATGTGATTTATACTTTTTTTACACTGCCCATAGGACAAATACCTCTAGACAGGTTTTGTATTCCTGTGATGTGTATCCTTTGTAATCAGTGTACTTAGACATATCTAGAGAGGTTTAGCTTTCCATGGTGCATGTATCACCTTCTCTAAATTCCTGATGTGTCAGTAAAAGAAAGTCATAACAGAAACATGCGGTGGAGGCTTTGAATGTCCTAGCCATAACTTGTTCTGTCAGGAAAACAGGTCTGTATAATGCTGCGGCTGTATCATAGACTGCACTGCAAAGCAAATTGCCTTAGTTTACAGACATTTTTGCAAGATCTCAATGCATCCATCTCCTGACTGGAAAAGCACATCCTGTGGGCTTTTATTTTGATTTGAAGTGGGATAGGGAAACATAGAAAAAAGTAGAATATCTGCAGCTTGTAAGTAGAATTAAAGAGATAAGCACTCAGATGGAATATATGTGCAACATTCTAATCTTTCTAGTTTATCCTTTTTATTGTGTGAGCTAATGGATTATTCTCTTTATATCCAAATGAAATCTATTGTATGTAGAGGTATGCTCTGGGATAAATATCTATCTCAGCAGCAGGTTCTATTTATGTTTTGGTGGAAGCAGAAATCTCTAGAGCAGGTATTTAGGGTGTTATTAGTTTTGTGAATGTGAAGCAATGTCACACAGGAATGGACTCTTCCAGGCTCTGTAGGCAAGACAGAGGTCACCTCTCAAGAAGTTGCAGGAGACAGAAAATATATATATAGAGAGAGCACTTTAAGGCAGGCTGGGTAACTCATACAAGACATACTCCTGATCATCTTAATCATAGATTCATACATTAGTACTAGGCTAACTGCCCTTGCGAGTCATTTTAAGCCTAACCAATTATTCCCTGTGAGATTCAAACCCTGTACCTTGTGTTTGTAAAGCAAACACCTTAACCATTAGGCCACTTTCCCAACCCTCTTAATGAGGAAATGCTGCAGTCTCTCTAGTTGGGTCATATCCTTAGAAAAAATATATAAAAAAAGGAGTCATTATATTCTATTATGGGTCTAATGAGGGAAGAGTATAGAGAGAGAGACAGATGATAATTTCCTCAAACATGGAAGAAATACCAGTGGTAATTTATCTGAATAGGTAAAAGGATTTCCTGACTACAGCAACTACATGGTTATCAAAGGATAGTTCACTGTCAATGAAAGTGCCCCGATTCCTATTGACTGAGGTACCTTTCTAAGGGGTGTCACCTATGTGGTAGGTGCACGGGTGCCATGTTTTGCCTAAGGATACAATACTGCATTTCTTGACATTTATTAGTAGGTCATATTCCAGGCATCACTTATTGATGTGTGTTAGTCTCTTCTGAAGAATCTGAAAGTCAGATGAAGAGTTAATGACATCTTCAAGTTTGCAGTCATCTACAAACTTAGTCAGTGACAGGCCCTTAATATCACCTTTGACATTAAAGAAATAAATACCAAAGAGAAGTTGATCTAAAACCAGTTACTTGGGGGGGGGCACCTCTGATAATTACTCTTTATGAAGACAGTATGCTTCTATACTAATAGACTGGGTTCTGTCCATTAGCCAGTTTACTATCTGGCATACGAAGGATTTATATTTAGTTTGATTAGCTTATTGGTAATGCCAGAATGTAGGATGGTGTCAAAGACCTCAGCCAGGTCTGGGTAAGCAGTGTGAATACATTTTCCTGAGTCTAATGTATTGGTTAACTGCCCAAACAAGCCCACTAAACTCAGGAGACAGGAAATGCCTTTAACAAATGCAATCTGGCTTGTATCCTGGCCTTTTAGACTTCCTATGTCCTTGTTAATAAGTTTTGTAATAATGCTTTCTATTGTTTTGGGCCATGCACATCCAAATCAAACTCCCTAACACTAACCTGAACTGTTACATAAGTGAAGGAATAAAAGCAACACATGGAAATGGTTACAAAAGGAACTAGTGACAGAGCAGGGAAAGTATAAATTAATTTTAATTTGAATTTCAACAATTTTAACAATTGTATTAATTCCATTGTTATTTTTATTTTTAGTTTTGGTTATATCTATTTAAAACAATATAAATATATAAATATACACATAATTAGTTGTTTGCTATAAGCAATTTCATAAAGTCTACAGTTTCATTGTCTATGTACAAAATATTGTTAAAGTTTATACAAAAGTTTTTTAAGTGGATTAATATTGTTCACTACATCTTTTATTGTGAAAGATTAATTAACTAATCTGGTATAGATGTCCTTTTAAATAATTTTTCAATTTAATTGTTTGATTAAGACAATTAAGGGTCCTATAAATATAGGAGTGGTGCCATTTCTCATTTGTCTGATGAAGTCTATATTGGTAGACGAAAGCGCTTACCATTTATTGTTGGAATAAAGAATTTTTATATCATCCTTGGCGACTTGGAACTACTATCTTTTGGTTTAATAATAACAATAATACCCCAAAATATCATGGTATTATTAATTAATGCATTTATTTATTGTCTTTTATTTCCCAGAATGGTCTGACTGGACATTCAAATCCAGTTTCTGTGCAGGCCATGGGAAAAAATCTCCTTTAAAGTTACAAAGATTATAAAAAATTTACAGAGAAAAAGAATTTTCAGTTTCTTAACAATAAAAATGGGGGTTTCGAATCATGTAATGGGTAATACAATCAACGCAGATGTTAATAAAATTTGATATCTACAGGAGTGTTATACAATAATAAACATCTTGCATTTACATATACAACAATATACACATTTAAGCAGTATGCAGTTATAAATCTAGACAGGATTTATTTTCATTGTTTATAGAATAAGGAAGGAGAGCCGATTAACAATTTACCTTAGTTTTACAGAAGAAAACTATCAAGATAACCAGTTCACAGAATGATAGTTAAACTATGTAAAAATCAGTTGACAGCTTATGTAGTAACTAAATCTTATTTAATTTCATTGGAATCCATCTTCAATTCTCTGGCACAAAAGGATAAAGCCAATATTGTGCTAAGGTGACCCAAGTTTGAGTAGTGTCTTGGGTGCTGAAAGAGCTTTGGTGCAGAGGATGGAAAGGGAGAAGCATGTGTTCCTCCATTTTGGGGTAAAAAGAGTGGTGATTTTCTGAAGGTCACAAATGCTGCAGTAGAAGCTCAGACTTGCACAGCGGACATGCTATTAACAGAAAGTCATGAACTTGGCACTGCCAAGAAGGTGATGGTGGCCCTTGGGACATACTGTTGGGAGAGCATGTGCATTCTTAGTGAGCACAGGAGTCATCAGCACTGAGTCAGG